>NC_137928.1:25861958-26139458 GCF_963457725.1 Sprattus sprattus | reverse complement strand
TGTGGAGGTTAGGAGGAGAGGTCAAGTGAGTTTAAGGGTCATTCCATTTGACCCCAAGGTGTTGGCCACTCCCTGAGTGACACATCAGTGATAAGATGGCACCCTGTGTAAACTAAAGCGCACCACACAACTGACACACCACAACACCTCCACTCCAGTTAGGCCCCCGGCACGTTCACACAGGGAGGGGAGCTTAGGCCTAATGGTTTTCAGTGGATAGAGAGGGTTTAGCAGAGCTGTTTGGTTTTGGTATTAAAAAAGACGGAGTAACGCACAGCTGGAAACTCAGTCTCTCACTCTAGGACTCTCAAAACAAGCATGAAATGTCTGAGGCCATTTGCTCGTAATGACATAAGCAGATAAGTAAAGTGAATTAACTTCCCTCTTCCCCTCCTCTCCTCCCATGCTGTCCTCTTTCCCATCACTAGCTCAGGGAGCTGAGAGACCCCTTGTGTTTTCCTTTCCTTCTCAATGAAACAAATGCTCAACAATGTGCTGATAAGTCCCAGTACGGCAGCCATCGAGACAGTGGGAACGGACGGACAGACGAAAGCTAATTTCCCAAAACGCCCTCTCCCCTCTCTCTATACTACCTCTCCTCTCGCAAAAGCCAGACAGTGGGAGCGTCCTCTCAACCTTTCCCTTCTCTCTTTCTTTTCATGATGCATTATGTGACGACTGCCTTGGACAGGCCGTATTTTCCCATGAACATCCACTGTTTGAAATGGCACGGAACGGCCGTTTCTTCTGCCTCATTATTTTAAGAGACTCTTTTTTTCCCACAGTTATGTGAGAACTGATCATATTTCATTGTTATTTAAGTGTAACGTCAGGCTTGGGTATGATAAACAACTGAGAGTTTCTGCCCCTTGGGTATAGGCACTGTTTCTCGGGCAGGAAGGCTGGAGATGAAGGCCTGCCGGTTCTGCTGGATCTCTTTCTTTCTCCCACGGAGCCTCTTGGCTTTGCCGTTCTCTCAGAACCGGTCCGCCCTACTGACTTGGGTCGGTGGTCCTGGGGCTGAGGAGCTGAGACACAGCAGTAGCAGCAGCAGCAGCGTTCCCCTTTAGGAGGACCAGAGGGCCCGGTCTGTCTGCCCATCACAGAACAGAGTCTTGTGCAGGGGCCCCAGCAGTGGACTGGGTCGGGCTGGGCTGGGCCTGGGCCTGGGAACACTCCCTGAAATGGGGCGCCAGGACAGGCCTCACGGGAACCAGGCGGAGAGAGAGAGAGAGAGAGAGAGAGAGAGAGAGGGAGTGTTGTCTGAGCTAAAGAGGGCTTGGCTCAGATGAACTTCCTGCTCACAGGGCCTCTCAGACAACGCAGACACAAATACACACACACGCACACACACTTTCTCACTCAAACATAAACACCCATACACGCATACAAGCACACACAAGCACACACACACACACACACACACACTATCTGTGACTAACTTTCTCTGTCAAACCTACTGACAGCAGGAGGAAATGGGCAACAAGTGAGTTCATGCTGATAGAGGCCTCTGTTTCGTGTGTGTGTTTGTGTGTGTGTGTGTGTGTGTGTGTGTGTGTGTGTGTGTGTGTGTGTGTGTGTGTGTGTGTGTGTGTGTGTGTGTGTGTGTGTGCTTAATGTGTGCATGACTGTCTGTGAGTATATGTGAATATGTGTGTGTCTGTGTGTAAGTTAGTGTGCGTGCGTGTGTGTTTGTGTGCATGAGTGTCTGTTTAGTGTGTGTGTGTGTGTGTGTGTGTGTGTGTGTGTGTGTGTGTGTAACAAATGAGTTCACGCCGATAGAGGCCTCTGGCTCTCACACAGGCGGGAAGCTGGAGGTGGAGAACTCAATACGACTCGACATTTTTCATCAACGTCCGTCCTCCGGCCTGCGCCTTCATTTATTTCAGGCGCATTCTTTCCTACATGCTTCAGAGACCCCAGAGGATAAGGGAGTGTTTGCCTCACTTCAGCAGAAGAAAAAGAGGGGAAAAAAGAGAGAAATGGAGTAAAGGCTTTGGATGTCTTAAGACAGCTGTTGTTGTGTCTGCTTGTCGTGGCGAGGGTAACTCAACATTCAGAGATTTATTGCCCTTGGTGACAACTGTTGCACAATGATGGAGATGGGATAGGATGGAAGGGCTAAAAACAGAAGGAAATGACAAAGAGAGAGAGAGAGACAAAGAAAAGTGGTAAAAGTGTGTGTGTGTGTGTGTGTGTGTGTGTGTGTGTGTGTGTGTGTGTGTGTGTGTGAGAGTGTGTGTGTAGAGTGAAAAGGAAGACAGACAAATAGAAAGAAAGGACCAGAGAAAGAACTGAGCGAGTGGAAGAGAGCCCTGGCGGGAGACTGGAAAAAGAGAGGGAAAGACAAATAGAGAGAGAGAGGGAGAGAAGAGAAAGAGAGATCAAACAGCGAGAGAAACAAACAAGACGACTCAATCTGGGAAGGAAGCAAGCAGGCAGGCAGGCCGCTAATGAGCCTGGCCTTCATATATTCCAGGGACGTCGCTTCCTGCTGCGCGCCGAATACCCACTTAGTTTGAAATATTTATCAGACCCTGGGGGTTGGCGGGTTAGGGTGGGGGTGTTACAGGGAGGGGGGGCTGCGGTGGAGCACAGTTTACTATGGTGGGCGAACGGGCGCCAGGGCTGCATACACAGCACAGCTCGATGTTTATTGTTTACTTAACCCCCCCACCCTCTCTCTATCTTCCTCCCCGGCCACTTTTATTCCTGCTATTGATCCGACAACCTGGGCTAAGGGACGGTGCCGCATTCATTACGATGCATTAGGACCAGCGCAACACCCCCGTCATAAACCGCTCCTCCGCACAATTGCTCCCCTGAACACTTTATTGCGGATTTTTTTTATGGGACTCTCTCTGTTTGCCCAAATTACCTTGCAACTGGGTGAGACAGAGGATGTGTCAGCACCTTTGAGGTGCCAGATTGAAGGGAGGCCATTTTCTGCTGCCGGTGTGTGTGTGTGTGTGTGTTCACATCTGTGGACTGCAGATCTCCATATCATTTTTTTTTGTCATGGGACCTTGGATCACTATGAGACAACGGGTGTACTAATAATATGACTTGGTGAAAGTGATCAATTTGTATGCTACTTAAGGCCAGCACTTGACCAATCAATACCGGCTTTTCTTCCTCTCCCGACACGGCAATTTCTCCTGAAAGGCCGGGGTAATGAGATGAGACACCCCATCTGATAACATTCATCCTCACCCCCTATGTGTGTGCTAAAGTGGATCTGGACAGAGAGAGAGAGAGAGAGAGAGAGAGAGAGAGAGAGAGAGAGAGAGAGAGAACTCTCAGGAACGTCCACAATGTCCGTCCATCCTGTTTTTGCAGCGCTATAATTAGAAAATGGCCTTTTGGAATCCTGGCACTGGAGGGCAAGGGCAAGACTCAATCTCAGATGTCTTCTGTTGGCCTGGGTGGGGAGGGGGGGGGGGGGTGTTGTCTGTGAATTGGGCATTTTGAGGTGGCGCAGGGGCACTCTCGGGCGACCGTGTGAATATTCAGAGAGGGCAGAGAGTTACGTGAGATGGCCAATAGAAGTTATTTTCTGAAACACCAGGAGAAACACTGAGAGAAGCTGGTCCGAAAAGGGCACCCTACCACGGACACTCTCTGGGGGGAAAAGGAGAGACATTCCAGTGTGCTTTGGAACACATATTAGCACAGTCGCTATGTTGACATCGTAACCATGGAAGCAAACTCAAACCCCTCGAGCTAAGGGTTGGTCTGGTTCCCTATATCTGGACAACACATGAGCTAAATCTAACCTTATTGGCACTAACTGATATTTTCATTTAGACTTGTATTACATCATCATGTCTTACTGGGGAAGAGAAATGACGAGGCATAGAAATACTCTGCTTCTTATGATACGTTGGGCCAAACCAGAGGAAGGACCACAAGTCCGAGCAGGGCTACTGTGAACCCACATGCTGAAAAGAGCATCCATCATCAGGGAAGTGAAACCCTAAAATAGTGCAATTAGTTTTTATCACACACCCCACCCACAGCACTTTCACATGCAGCGGCCAGAAAATAAAGGGATTGCACGTATGTATGGGGTGAGAGAGCGGACCTGAAAGTGGCCAGGTTGGCGATTAAGTGTTTTTTTCTTTTCTTTCGTTCTTTCTTTCCTGGGTGTGCACAACCACTCCGTTAAGCAGGGTGAATGAACTGGATAAAGAGCAGTAGTGAAAGTAGCCGGAGTGGAAAATATGCATTCTCTCTGTCTCTCTGTCTTTCCTGGGTGGGTACAGTGTAAGCAAGATAAATGAAATGCTGAGAGGCTGTGCTGTGACTTTAAATGCCCTCTCTCCTGCCCACCACAGCAGAGCGCCCTGACAACTATGTGCCTGATACGTGTGGAATCTGCCACTACAGCTTGTTAAACGCCAACAGGCAAACACCCCATCTTCTATCTACCACACCTCTGCCACTGCATCAGATTGGGTCAATCGAGACCTCCATGAAGTTTTGTGGCACAAAACTAAATGCTATAATTTGTTTCAAAAAATGGCAAAATGACAGAGCAGCATTTGAGGCCAGGCAGGAAGGAAACTGATACGGAGTTGCCTTGAAAGAGAAAGAGAGAGGGAAAGCCTCAAGAGTCATCCAAGTGGAGGAATCTTCTAGAGATTTCTTTGAGGGGGTCTTTTATTTCAATCAATACCATCAGTGGAAAAACACTAAACACACCCAAACAAGCGGGAAAGGAGGCAAACAAAAGAAGAAAAGAAAAAAAAGGAAAAAAGGGAGAATGAAACAAAGGCCAGCATTCTGGACTGTGTGTGTTACTGAGCTGAACAAATGCTGCAGTTTTGGGTCGTCGTGGCTGTTTTCCCAGCATTCTCGTGGTTTAGAGAGAGTTTGCTTTCCCGCCACTCCCCTCCGAGTCTTCGGGTCCTTCTTTTAAATGGGCAGATTAGGGGCGTAATCTGTTGTGATATACAGTGCCACCCACTTGGAGTTTTCTTTCCCTTTTGTTCTCTCCCCCCTCCTCTCTGCCTCCACTCCCACAGGGGCCCTGGAGCAGCCAACTGAACAGACACACACTGGACAAATGTTTGTGTCTGGACAGAGAGACCCACCTCTCCGGGAGGGTGAGGGTTTGTCCTCGTGTGAGTGTGTGTGTGTGTGTGTGTGTGTGTGTCACTTCACACAGAGGACAGGGGACAGCTGCCCTTACACCTCAGCCAGGTGTGTGTGTGTGTGTGCGTGTCTGTCAGAGCACGTGGTGTGCATATGTATACTATGCATGAATTTGTTATGCGTGTGTGTGTGTTTTCAGATCATTTAAAGTGTGGGAATTATATATTTAGCCATATGTGCGCTTGTGTGCAAGCATATGGCTGATGTGCACACAGGCCTATGTGGTTGAATCCAGATGTGTGTGGAGGTTTATATCTGTGTCTGTGTCACTAATGCCTGACTACTCCCTACCTGACAGATCGCTCACGTCACCTTACTCAGTCCTTGTTTATCCTGCATCTCCTGCAATCCTTCTGCCCCTGTTGCTGAGTGCGGACGGGTAATAAAGAGCGCAGCATTCCTTTCTCACACTGATGGGCTGTTTTGCTTCGGTCTCTTCCCTTGAGCATGTCCAAAAACACAATCCTGGGTCAGGGCAAACAATAAACGCCCGGGATGCCAAACTGACAGTCAAGCCTGTTTGTCACGAGAGGGACTCGTAACCCAACTCCTCCCACCTTTTGCAGCGCAAGCCAGCCATAAACCGAAGGCAACAAAGAGCGCTACGAGTCGTCTCTAAGCCGCTCGTTAGCAGTGATGATTAGCCTTTAACGGGCGCAGTTATGTGAAAACAACGTCACGGCTCACGTGAAACACACAGACCAGGCGAAAGCGACATGTCGCCAAAACAAAGAAAAGGTCCATTCAAGAGGCAGGAAGTTGACATGCAATGGTCCAGCCACCTCATTACTGTTCCTTTGAAGCTGAACAGTCAGTCTGGATGGATCAGAGACTTCTCATGCACTGTGTGGTCCATTCCCTGACCTCCAAACAACATGCCGCCACCAAGCATGTGAGGCCAGCCTGGCTTTAGAAACGAGCCTGTTGTTACCGCTGATCTCAGTTGTGTTACAAATAAAGTAGCCTACTTCTCGAGGCGACGCTTCGGGCTGGCTGACAAGACCAGGAGATGAATTGTGCAGATACTGAGGTCAGGAGGGATGGAAAGGAAAACTGTTGGCAGAGGATATGGTGGTCGGAGCAAGCTCCCTTTAGACCCGTGGCTGCTGTTTTTCTCATACTGCATGGTCAGGAGGGACCGCTCCGGGCAAGCCAAATCAACTGTTCCTGGTCTGGAGGGACGAGCCGCTTGGCTGTACCTGTCGTCTGACATAATCTGTGTCACGTAGCTGTCTGAGGTGCAGGGTTTCAGCATGGAAAGAGCATCATCATTTTTTGGAGTTTCGAAGAGGACCACATGGCCTGCAATTGTTGCAATTCTTAGTAAAACACACTCAATGTTCAACAGACAAGTAAGCAATAGGAGTAGTTCAACCCCCCTTAAGGCAATGACAAATATCAAGGCCAAAGACATTAGATAAAGGCATTGTATGAATACCCCTATGTACAAGCTGCAAGTACTCAAAGATACAGATTTGATTAGGGAGTACTGTCCTCTGCGGTCAAACCAAAATCGAACAGCTGACTTGGCTCAGATATCTCTCTCTCTCTCTGAGGGTTCATGAAGGTCCCCTTGTCCTGTCTACCGTGACATTCCCAATGACATAACACTGGTGCTATGTCACCGTGGTCAACCTTGCAGGCAGCTCAAACAGGTCACCTCCCCATCACCCCTGCATACTTCCTCGATGAACTCATCCCGAGCTTCGTCCGAGAGTGATCACAGGGGGGGGGGGGGGACTCGCCTCAGGCTCAACAGTACCTCCCCTGTGCAGGGTCTTGGGGAACACATACTAGCCCTCTGACTCTCTACCCAACCAAGTCTCAAATCACCCCATATATCCCAGCCCTCCCTCTCGCTAGCCCCTTGTTAAAAACTTTCAGGGCAACTAACAAAGACAGAGAGGACGAGCGGGTCCGAAACAAGAGGGCTCTTTGTTGCCCTCTGGGGCTGGAGACAGGGCCTATGGGCACGGATGCAGTGCAGTCTCTGTGGAGTTTATTGGGACTGTGTTTTTTCAAGAGGGGCTCAAGTGCCTCTATGTGGGGGCAGGGGCGGGGGTACGGGTTGGGAGGGTTTTTTATTGGGGATTGGTGAGAGGGTTCCTAAACAAACTTAATACATCTCGCTCAACAGTTAGACACTTGACGTAAAAAGAGCCAAAGGGTGAGCTAAACCACTGACTCTGCATGGCTGTGCAAGGATGGACTTGAAGGGCCTCCTACCTAGCTTGCCTTTGTTACTGTTAAACATTACCAAGTACATATAGTACCATTTAAAGAATCCCAGGTATTACACTGTAACTAAGTCACGAAGTTCTCTCGTAGAACTTTAAGACACATCCTCATTACAAATTTGGGGTCTGTATTGGGGGTCTACTGGGGCCAGCTTATATGCTGAGGTAAAGAAAAATGTTTCCATACAGGAAGTCTTCGCTCAGAGTAAGATGCAACCTCAGCTTTTTATGACAAGAGTAAGCTTTTGTGGACAACTTGTTGAAATGTCAGTCGTGGATTATGGTCAAATCTACAGTATACAAGGTCGTCTTTTCTCCTGAAAGCCCATCCGTTCCATTCCATGTTTCATTGTATTAACTCAAAGATTTTCCAGTCAGTTAGTCCTGCAATGTCCCTCCATACGATTTTGTAACAGACCAACCTCTGACTTCGCAGCACTTTCACATAGCAGGTAACAGTGGAGAGACACTGGTGTGTGCCTCTGGTGTCTTCCTTTGAGGGAGCCAATGTCAAACACAACAGCACTTAGCACTCTGAACTTATCACCAGCGCCCTGCACCAAATAGCCATATCATTATAACACTCCATTACAGTCTCCCATTATAACATTATTGTTCACCATTACTTCCTGCACAGTAATGGATGGATCAATCTGGACGTGATAAGGCGAGAGTTCAGCCTTGCACAGATTTTTGGCCCTGAGCGAATCTAAATGAGCCTACCTCCTGCTTTCACTGGTGTCATTTCACGCCCGGAAACTCTCATCAAGTGATGGAGAAATGTTTTTAATGAGCTAATATCAAAGAGGGGTGGCGGGCAAGAGAGCAAGGGATGGAGGGAGTGAGGAAGAGAGGGAGAGGAAGGTAGAAAGAGAGAGAGAGGGTGAGAGAGAGAGTGAGAGAGAAAAGTTGAAATGCTGAGTCACAGAAGGATAAAGCCGGTGTCTTTATCAGGAGGCTGACAGCAGAGGCGGAGGCAGGATGTCTCAAGCGTTAGCAGAGATCAACAGAAAGACATTAAAGGGTGACCTCCATCACCTCTTGCTGACATATGTGCAAACCCAACCTCTCCCATCCCAGTCCACAGACACACACACACATACAAGACACACACACGTAAAGGTATAAAGGTTTTTTGCTGCCTAAACAATTTTGCTGCTGGAGACCATGGAGAAGAAAGGAAGATGTTGTTGGAGGGGGGTGGAGGTGGGGGAGGGGGATACAGAAACAGCCAAACGCAACATTGAGCGCTCCACATGTTTCCCATAACCCACGGTAGCTCCTCTCCTGGGGAAGAGCTATGCTGACTTGGCACATCCTGTCCTGTGCCACACGCAAATTTTCTACCCCCCTCCAACACACACACACAAACACACACACACACACACACACACACACACACACACACACACAGACACACACACCCCACATCAGGTAATGTAGGTGCTGAGATCATTGGATGGAAAAATTAGCACATGACCACAATGTGATGGCCAGCACAGGGGCTAGTTAGTCATTCTGCATAAACGATCACAGGCCTGGTTCATTAGATCATAAGCAGTTGGCCATCAGCTTAGTCCTATCTGGAAACAATTTTGAGGTAACCCTTTGTACCTGTTTGTAGCATAAGAAGATGCAGACAAGATGGGGGAGAGCCAGGAAAGTGTTCGTGTAGCCTACTGCTGTATCTAATTAAACAAAACTTTATGCTACCTCAAGTAAAAAATGAGAAATCAAAAAGCTGACCGGTTGTACTGTGCTGCACTATACACATTATTGGCTTTATTCTGTCTTGCTTTGACTTTTTTTTATTATCAGTTTGATCTACCAAAGATGAAGTGTCAGTTTCTTCATCTACTGCACACAACAACAGATAAAGTAAACAAAGGAATAAAACTAATGAGTACAAGTTACAAGAAACCTAAATCATGTTTAGGTGACTTTCGGATCAGCATGTCTGCATTAGAGGTCGACCGATATGGGTTTTTCTATAACCGATGCCGATACTTAGAGGTCAGGGTTAACCGATAGCCGATATGGGCTGCCGATTTTTTTTTGCCGATTTTTAGGGCCGATATCTAAAAGTTTTCCCATTAATTTGCATGCTAAAGCGTCACACTAATAAGTAGATGCACACAATTTTACTCCCCTACTAGTATCTTAAGTCTGAAGTCCGTGCCCCCGTACACACACACACAGACACACAGCCTAATACTTACAAACATCCATAATCTAGAAATCCAGAGAATCCCCCCTTTTTTTTAAATGTATTATTTATGTTATTATTATTTTAGTTATTCTTTTCTTCAATGTATATACATATATGTATGTGTACAGACTATGTCTTTATTTTAGGGTTGCTGTCTGGGCCGTGGGAGGGGGGAGGGGGGAAGGGAGAATTCTTTGTAAAACTTGAATCCGTCACATTTTATGTTTTCATGTGTTGTTACTTCAAGAAAACAATAAAAAAAAAAATGCCGATAGATTAAAAAATGACATATATCGGTCGACCTCTAGTCTGCATACCAGACTGTTGGTATTGAAATGACAGCTGCAAGGACAGACACTCTCTGTTTGTTTGTAACCTAAACATAATCATCATTTAACACAATGTCATTACCCCGAATTATTCACAGCAAACAGCGATTGTGTACGTGTTTCCAACTGGGTCCACTACAGATTGTTTATCACTACAGCCTTAATCCGATACTACGTCTTTCATAGACGCTTGATTTCAAATGTGCACATAGAAGAAAACTACTACATGATGACAGGGCGAGGGAGAACAGAAACCCCTTAATTAGTGTGTGAGAGCAACATCCATCTGCAGGGACCGGCCCAGCCCAGCCTGCCGACTACACTACCTCAAGCTCTGGCACAGCCCTGACTATGACTCTCCATACAAAATGCTTCAGAGCCAAAACTGCTCTCCTGCTTGCTCTCTGGCTACAAGCTACGTGCTCTCTGGCTACAAGCTACGTGCTTTCAGCAGCGTTCAGACAAGCAAAGGCAAATCAAGCCCAGTCCAGACTCCTCTGAGGAGCTCAGGGGGTGCTGTGTCACGCTGCTGCTGCTATTTACTCTCTCTCCTCTCTCTCTCTTTCTTTATTCGTTAGTGTCACTGCTGCTGTTGTGTTTATTTCATCTCCGTTACAGAGTGGCGACCGCAGTGCAGGCACGCAGGCAGGCAAGCAGGCAGGCAAGCACACTTGACATGCGTCCTGTGGGGGGGGGGGGGGGGGGGGGGGGCTTACTAGGGAGGCCTGTCAACTTACAGCTGTAACATCTAACCCCCCCCCCCCCTCCACCTGCATCCCCCATTAACTTGAGCATGGGGCTGGGCCAGGGTGGGGTTGCTCTGTGGCCACGCTGCTGGCCAGGCTGGCTGTGCACACCAGCGCCCCACAACAAAGCAGCCGGCACTGCTCATCTGTTCATGGGACATCCTCCTCAGACGGGCCCTTTTAACAAGATTGGGAGATTTTTTCCCCTCCACTTGTCAGCCGCCGCCGCGAAAGGAGGGGGATTACAGATCAAGAGGGAAACGATTAGATGGAGACGGCAGCTGCACACGGCCATGCCACGGACGGACGGCGCTGAGAGAGACACAGAGAGAGCCACGGTACTCCTACGAAACCTACAGCTGGAGGCAGGTGGTTTAAAGCGCCTCACCAGTGAGAGAGGTTGAGAGGAATAGGAGCCCAGGTGCATTATCATGGCTTTGCAGGCAAATCCAAATTAAATCAAGTCATCTCAAATCAAAAGACTGGTGGGGACCTAAGATTTTAAAGTGTCACCAGGAAACACAGAACATCTCAAATCTGCCATAAAACATCTAAAATGGGCGAGTGCTGCGTACAACTATGTGGCAGTCACTCGTCCTCATTCCAAGCCTTTTTTTCTAACTTTCATTTATACTATAGGGCTGTAATTGAGGCGACGGCTGCACGTTTATTTATTCATATGGTAGAAATCACACTGCCACGGCCACCCTTCCAGAAAAGCAAAGCCACGAAAAAATGCGACGCCACTCAATTACAGAGCTCACAGGCCTGGGTCCCCGCCTTTTATCCCCTCCTCAACCACCAGCCCGGGGCTTTGGAGCTGCAGTGGCACAGGATGGATGGAGCCTATCAAACAGACCCCGATCCAAGCTCATCGGCCTGCTCTGTAAAGCTACAAGCTCCACTACCAAAGTCTGTGGTTAAGAGCCACTAAAATAAAGTGACTGAAGCACTAACGCTCAGCTGGGCTAAATCCTGTTCTTTATCCTACTGTCGAAATGGCTAAATCCTCCTGCTGTATCCTACTGAAAAATACATCACGGTAAGCACACACAACTGTTTATAAGTCTAGATCATGACCCAGGATTTCATTGTGTCGAGGACAAGAGCAAAGGGCATTTCCCGCTTACGAGAGCTCCTGTTTATAGTCGCGCAAGACAAAGAGTGCTTTCCTCAAGCGTACTTAACTGACCTCAAGTTTTTCATACAGGTGAAACTTAAAAGCAGCTTATTAGCCTATAATAACTCATTAACGCCTGCATTGGAGCTCTCTGGAAGCTTCTAGGTCAGACTAAAACTGAGGGCACATATCCCCCTCTTGTCCAGGGCTGGCTGACTTTATGGTACTCATCTGTGAGTGAGTATACGTATGTTATATGTTCTCAGTTGTTTTAATGCACTTTACCTTTTTTGTAAATCTCTTTATTTTTCAATGTACTTTTATCTGCTCATTTTTAATGAATAGCCTACAGCTTGAATAAATGACTTTGAATTACACATGTGTACATATATTGTACTGGTTATGAGTAGTATCAGTTTAATTTGTATTGGTCTATGAGTTGTATCAATTCTAAGAGTTCCTTGTGGCACCGGTCTTACTGATTTACTCAGTACTATATTGTATTTATCTACACAAATAGGATTCATGCTCCTATAATGCAGCTAACCTTGTTCAGTTTCCCTATGTGGACACTGAAGTGTCTTCATCTTAATCTGAATTGGTATACAAATACTTGCCTTGCTGAGTGTCCAGGCATAAGGACTTCTCTGCAGCTGGTTTGTTTGTGACGGCAGGCCTCTGCTCTGCTCTGAAGGTGCTCTGGCGCGAGGCCCAGTGGCAGGTCAAAACCCTACACCCCCCCCCCCCCCCCCCCCCTCGTTTAGGTGAATGAAATATGTCTTAATTTTCTCCCCCGCTTCCAACACACACCCAGCCCTCAGAGAATGTACCCTCCTTTCTTTGCCTGAAATGTTTCCACTACCCCCACCCCCAAGTGCACACACACACATACACACACAGAGAGACACACACATTTCTGTAAACTCTCCCCATCATTTTTCAAGTTAGCCTCTACCTCCTGGTCGGTAGCTGCTTTCCTTTTTGGGTGAAATGTTGCATCATTTTGATATCCACGTGAAGGTTTTGAGTGATAGATGAGAGGACCCTGAGAACTATAAAGCTGCTGTTTTCAAACTAAGCAGCTGTACAGCGTGTCACAATACAGTTACAATGATAAACAGTCATGCTGGAAACTTCTCAAGCAACTTTTGGCCAGTGGTGGAACATCCCCGGCTTTAAGCTCAGCACAGCTGGCTATGGCAAACCACAGGTGACTGAAGTTCAAATCCAGTGCGAATCTAAACTTTTTTCAGCTGATGAGTGTTTGCCGATGAGAAGGATGAAGAAGAGGTGAACGTATACAGGTCGTCAGGTGCAAAGTGTGAACATATTCACATTCAGAGATTATGCAGTTACATAGTGAAACGCTAATAACAAAATAAATGATTATAACATTATACACAATATTGTAGAAACATCAAGTAGGCCTACACTACGCATCAATGTAGGTAGGCTTATTTTTACCTGAAACGTAAAAGCCTCTAGGACAATATAGCGACAACTCAACTTACCTCACACTTAAGTTTCACCAGTGTACACATTTTCGTCAAGGTTTACATTGATTTTAAACTAAATACCTGGAGGATGGTCACTGAACCACAACACAATGTTATTCCCCAATAACTCAATACATTTCTACTCCGACCCCACACGTCTAGACTTTCACAATCTAAATATAAAAGGGGGTTTCACATGACTGTTTTCAACTTGGCAAGTATCAAATGAAAAATAATACGCCATAAATCAAATGATTAACGTTAAATACGCAAAGGGTGCTGACTGAATCACATACTCCCAAGCTAACATAAGCACCTTCAGCTTGCGATGACGAAACCGTGCCGAGTTGAGGAGCCCGAATAGAGTGCGGGTCAGAAACACAACACCGGAGTAACTTTACCGTTAACTTCGACTTCTAGAAGCGGGCATAGGGCTTCGCACCCAAATCGCTTACAAATATCTTTAAAAATCATTAAGTGTCTGCTTGGAATGGTCACAAGTCCAAGAAAATGTGAGTCCACTGAGTGCAATGAGCGAATGAAACGTTTGTCGGTTAACACCAGGTAGCTGTCCCGTTACGAAAAGATAATAACGTCAAATGGCATTTTAATGATACTGAGGTTAGCAAGTTGCTTTTTAACGTTAGTGAGTACATTTTTAAATCGTTACTTTCCTATCGTAAGTTCAGCTGGCTAGGTACCTTAACATAATGTTAGTTGTAGCGTAACGTTTTCAACGTTAATGTTTCGGGGGAAAACAAATATTTACACAATCCTGTTTTAAACTCACGTTCAGTCTCAAACAACTGTGTCAGTCAGACCAATAGCTGAATGTAGTGTTTCATTTGCAAATACATTGGACAGCTACTGTTAACAGTGCTGTTTCAGATTGTAGCTAGCTAACGTATCGACCTGGGACAGTGCTGGTAAACCAGGTTAGCTACGTTAGCGATAACTTGGTACACCCATGCTGTGATAGAGGCGGCGGCTCCCTATTCACTAGAAGCCATGCCTCTATGACCAACTCTGCTTACAGACAACTTAGCTTACTTGGGATAGCTAGCTACAAGAACTCAGCATGATATACAGTGATCCAGATAACTATTTAGAAAATGAATGAATGAACGGTATGATTGATTGAGACAAAAGCCTTACCTGCAACCCAATAAAAAAGAAGAGAGACAATTGCTTGTAGTCCACAAAGTGTGATATTACTCCTGTGGCAGCGAAGTCGCAGCCTTCTCGCCATGATTCCCAACAGCACACGGACTGCTCTCCTCTCTCGAATGAGCTCTGGTTTGATACTTCACTTCAGCCTTGGAGAAGT
Organism: Sprattus sprattus; assembly: GCF_963457725.1. Lineage (NCBI taxonomy): Eukaryota > Metazoa > Chordata > Actinopteri > Clupeiformes > Clupeidae > Sprattus > Sprattus sprattus. Next base: position 26,124,837 of record NC_137928.1, on the reverse strand, counting down.
GCTGTCGGATCGAAGCATGTGGGCTGTACCATTCCAAACACTTCAGCAGTGGTTCACCGGCGCTCCAACAACAATCCTCTAAACAAAAGCCTCCCCTAATCTTTTCAATATTATTTACATGACATTGCCATGACGACGGCAGCTACATACAACTCTCATTTAAAAACATTTTAAATGTTTACTATGTGCGATTAATGAAACATCTTACAATGGTAAATTACCAGGGCACTGGTCGAATCAATATCTTGAATGATACTGAAGCTTTCAGTTCAGGGCGTTCGTATCTTATACTAGAAATATCTTGTCATTTTTTTTTATACTAGTGTTGTAACTAACTGCAAGAGATTCCTTTGGTTCAAGCCTTGGTGATGCGCTTCATCAAGTCTGCCGTGGCTTTGTTCTGTAAACAACCAGGTCTCTGCAGGATCACTTATACTAACCTCTTGAAGCAGGATACAAAAAGAAGCGGATTAATGGAAAGATTTAGGGTTATAACGTACAACCCGTTTACTCTGGGAATTGCTAGCCAGAATGGCTAAATTTAGACTTGGTGACTCTTGGGTATTTCCTTATTTGTGGTTTTATTTCCTTCCCTGTGGTGTACAGACACCTCCCAACAATGGCAGGGCTATAAGAGCAACATGTTTCCCTCAGGGAATAAAACATTTGTCAGTGTTCAGGCCTAAACCTAGTCTAGCCTATATGAGTTAAAGTACAGACAAACCAGGAGAGAAAACAAATGTCAGCTAGGCTTTTTGCTAAAGAAATCACCAATTTCAGCTGTGAAGATAAACTTAGTGCTGTACCTTGGCTGCCCCAAGAACTGGGCAGACAACACCATCACAGTCCTGGCATGGTAGAGTAGACAAAAATAACAGGACAAATGGGAGTTTTAGATATTTCATGTAAATTGTAGTCTAATGAATAATATATTCTGCAATGCTGACCTGTAGTGAATCTGTTCCCAAACAAGGAAAATATGTCATCACATTATTCAGTACATGCCATTTCAGTTGGCTCCATTAAAAAAATCTCCTGACTCCGGAAAATGAAAAAACATAATTTAGCATCATGCAGCATTAATGCAAAACCGAGACCGTCATACTGTGGTCCGGAAAAACATGCAGCAGTAAGCAAATGCTACTGGCTCTCTCAGTTTACTGATTGACATTAATTGCTGGTGGCTGGTTCCCTCTGTCCTCACGGGAACACTAACTCTGCTGGGTCCACCGTCTCCCTCAGTTAGCCCAGAGCACCAGGCTCTCTTTCCCCCAGGAGCGGTGCAGCGGATGCCCGCGTAGATTAAAGCAAGCCCCTAACTGTGCCTCCAGTCAGTAACCATTGAGTGTTTTTTTTTCATTTTGTATTTTATTTAAAAGGGTGATAAATCCACAGGTGAGCGGTGCCATTTGGCCCAGTCGATCAGTCACCACACTGACACAACTTTTAAAGATTAACCATATTTCACAGGACTGTCTCCAGGGACCGGGGGGAATTTAATAAAGGAACTCACCAGGTTAAATATTTCCTATTGTTGATGTCTGGCTATGAATGATGTAAATCTTGTCTTAACCCCCTCTTGAAAATGGGTTAATTCTATGTGAAGGAAAAGTGTGTGTGTATGTGTGTGTGTGTAGTTGTGTTTATTAGTAAACTTTGAATAAACAACAACATAGCTTTACATAAGCAATGAATGAACTGTAGAAAACATTGGCAAGCTCACTGTTTTGTTCAGGTTTTTTCTTTCGATTTCTGCCTGATTGATCTTATTTCCCTGACTGATTTAATAACGATCCCAACCTGGCACAGGAGGCATTGCTGGCCCCTCATCTCTGACCTGTAGGTGCACATCTCCGGCCTGTCCAGAGCCTTTAGCAGTGCAGACATGGAAACAGACTTCATTAAAGCTGACATTCCTCTTCAGACACACGGATAAGCGCCCCCCCCCCCCCCCCCCTCACCTCACACACACCACAAACACAAACACACACACTCTCAAATATGCAAGAACATACAGACACACACAAACACATATAAACACACACACACACAAACATACTTGCACAGGCACACACAAACATACACACACATGTACACACACCAGTCCTGCTCATTCTCTCTTGGCAAGACTTAAGCTATCGGAGAGCCAAGGGAAGGTCAGCCTATCGCCGTCACCCCCTCTCCCCCTGTTCATGATTACACCGTGACCTGATCCGTAATGAGCTCTCCCTGGGCTGCTGCACAAAATCCCTCCATGGTCTGACCCCAAAGTACCGGAGGGAGGTGAAAAAAATTGAGGGAGAAAGTGGAACCCTAACTTTTTTTAACTCCATACTTTTTTAATCACTCTGTGTCTGTCTTTTTAGCTCCATTGTTAACAATGCGATTATGGAACTGTGTAACTCCTATGGAGAGGGAGATGCAATTCTTGTCCGTAAACAGACATTTTCTTGTGGATTGGTAGTGTTTATCTTTTCATTGAATACATGTTTAGAGGCTATATACATGCATACAGGAATGTATCTATATAACTTTGTTTGCCAGGGTTAATATCAGTGCACTGTTTTGTTAGTGAGTGTTGGAAGCTGTTTTGTTAGGGACATCTCTCTCTCTCTCTCTTTATCTGTTTATCTCTCTCTCTCTTTTTATAATTGATGCTAAATACTATAGAGCTCTACTTGCCTTTGTAGCTTAATGTGGAATGTGTGTATAGGTCATAATTAGCAACTATGCAATGGTAGAAAATGAGATAAGAGAGAAATTACTTCTCATAATAGACCAGACCTACAATTACCATGGAACAGTACTGTGTAATAATCAGGATTTATGCATAATCCAGACAGTAATTTTTCCTCTGTAGAAGAGACATTTTTTGTTGTGTGTGGAGAACAGGCAGGAGAATGAAAAGGCAGCTTGATAACTGCTGTTTAAGCAAAGCAGTGGCTTGGAAAATGGTGTCTTCTTCAGTGAGGGGTAGGCCTTTATTCTCGGTTATGAGCACACAAACCATTTGCCGGCCATGAATAAAGTAGCGGTGTAGAAAAATGTTGTGAAAAAGACACATGAAGTGTTATATTTGGTGCCTTGTGTTGATATAAAAATAAATGAGTAAAAATTGTGGCAACACAATGTAAACATTTATTTACTATCAACTAAATGCAATATTTCAAAAGTCCAGCCCAGGACCTTTTTGTTGGTTCCAAATCATGTAATATTTTAGAATTAAAAATAAGATGAACTTATGCTCTTATTAGTACTCTACTGCAAAGCATGAGACAACAAAACTTGTCCCATTTTATAATAGCTTCTGTCATTATCAGCTGCTCCAAACTGTTATATATATTATTAATGAATGATAATAAACAATAGATCTGGATCTCTTTCTCTAATGAATCTAATGTATCCTGCTTAATGTACAAAAAGAGGTGTGTGGTTGGTGCATGAATACAACAGTTGTCAGAAGTACAAGTAGCACATTTTTTAAATAACACTGCCATCTACAGATTTGTATATGTACTGCAGTTAATCGAACCCTGCCATATTTATTTCCTCCAGCAAGGAGGTTATGCGATCGGGTCCGTTCATTTATTTGTCCGTCTGTCTGTTTGTCTGTCTGTCTGTGGACAAGATTTCTCAGAAACTACTGGGCGGATCTGTCTGAAATTTTCACCAGAAGTGGATCTTGGTCGTGGGACATCCCCATTAAGGATGATCCGGATTTGTGTACCTCCTTGCTGGAGGTCAGAAATCTCGGATTGCTCTTGTTGTTCAATGGTTTATCGTGACTGTTTTTGGTGTGTGTGTGTCTGAGTGTGCATTTTGCGTCTGTGTTTGGAGATGTGTGTTTCTTCAACAACAGAAACTAGACCCCACAAATATCCTCTTCACGCATGAAACATGAGACAGGCACCTCAAGAACTCCAAAGCAAAGAGAAAAGAAAAGAAAGAAAGACGTCTTTAGACCTCTCCAAAAACACAACACACCATTTAGTTTCTCAGGGGGTTAATGGTCCACAGCACCCACAACAATCCCATGCTGACCCTACTCACTTTCAGCTTTAACCTCTATAAATGTGTCTTCACCTCTGCTTAAGCCTCATTTGTTCACAAAAACATATCATCAGAACAGGGGTGTGCATGTAACTCTAGACATCTAAGGTAAGTTAAGCATATATTTAATTTGACAGCAAACAGACAAACTGTCAGATGTCAGTTAAACATCTCACTTCTAGGTGTGGGGTAAAGCTTATTTGCACCGAACCGATGAGCTGGGCAGTGTGGTGCATACATTTATGGGAAATACAATCACTTTGAATTAGAATCAATTCACAAAATGGAGGATTCACAGCACATGTGGCCTTTTGTGTGTCCTCAGTATCTTAGTTACGTGTTCTTTATGTTTTCCCAGGCACTATTTTATATTACATCAACAGTGAGATCAGTATCAATGTTGTCTAAGTTAAGCTGTTTGGCTGGGCACAGAGGAAAATGTGTTTGTTACTAAAGAAAGAAAATGTGGTGAGGTTGACAGTGTCACAAATGTCCCACTCTCTGACTGATGGTACAGTGAAAAAGGGAAGATTCAAAGGTTCCAACAGCAAATAAAGTAATTTGCATTTCTCTCTGCTCTGTAATATGACATCATTGAATCTGTTCTGGGTTGAAATGTTTAACCTAAAGCAGACCTAGAGGAAGTTTGTGCAATATGAACCACAGTATCACAAACCCCAATGGTGACAAACAAAATGCAGAACCCAAATGAGATCCAGATAATTGGAAATAAATGATTGACGTTGTGCAGGATGCTTCTAAAAAGCATAACAGGAAACATCTTGGAAGTTATTTCTAAAAACAAAACATAAGGTCACTTTCCCAAAGTGTGAAAGACAATGACCTAAATTAAAAGCATGCCTCCAACACTGCATGAATGAATCTCCATGTCTATAAGGTAAAATAAATAAATAAATAAAACTTGGTTGTACCATAGTCCACCATCTGTCAATCAGCAGCTTGAAAAATAAATCATCAACTGTTATTTGTTTATTTATTTAGTGGCTGAGTTTACAGTGGCAAACAAACTGAAGTAAATATGAAGTTTCCCAGGGGAACTGCTATAGACGGCACAGGTTTTTGTTCCAGATATGACATCTAAACACGTCCACAATAACCTGCAGTGCAAGGGAAGTCTGGCAGGGGCCCAGTTCCCCCAGAACAAACATTCTCACTGCTGAGGCTACAACACAAAATTAAAACGCACTACTTATTTTATTATTCTGAGGCTCTGATCACTACAGACGCGCCATGAGCCGATTTAATTGGTTTGGCGCTATATAAATAAAATGGAATTAAATGGAATTGTACAGCAAGGGCTTCAGGAGCTGAAACGCTGACATGGGCAGACATTTTTCAGGTCCTACGCTTTGTTTCACTTGGCGTGTATATATAAAGTTGTGTGCAGTTTAACAGTGCTGTAAAAGAAATTACCAAAATTTAAATGTTCTGCTTTCACTAGTCTGTGCTGTGAGTTAAGCCAAGTCCATGAGTCAAAATTGAGGGAAAGAGCACTGAATCACAACCCTTCATTGGAATGACACCCCACTCAGAATATAAACATTGCTTACCATCTTATTGGAGTGTACCAATTTCAATAGACCTTCAGAGGCAGGAGACAACTACAACAGATTACTTTAAAATACCCAACAGAGTGCAATGCATGCTTGCTTAACTCATTTCTGGTTTTCTCTAGTGGCACAACAGTTTAAAGACAGTTAAAGACACTCAACTCATGCTTTATGTGTATAAAAATAATCTCTTTATTAAATATTATCTTATAAACAAGATTTAGTTCATCCCAAGTGTTCAAATTGATGACAAAAAAAACAATGGGAGCAACATGACACACGGACAACAAAAACACTAAACTCAAACAACTTAATCCAGTAATTTCTGTTTAGTAGATACTTGGATAAAAGAAAATCTGGCTGATCACCATTTTGGTGGAATAAATATCATTATAACTTATATCCCATCTATTTCACTTTTTTGATACCTCCAATTGATGTCAAATTGGATACATATTTCAACTTTTGTTGTTCACAGATGCATAGATAATGAAACAAAAATCGTTAAGGCATAACAGTTTTAGAGAGCAAACAGCAGCAGAATGAATCAACATTACTTCTGATTCTCAAAGCACCTGAAAAGTTCACCTTAAAGTACTGAAAATGGAAAGCAAGTTACAGGACAGTCTATATTTCTTTGTAGCCGTGTACATGGCTGATTGGCATTGCCTTCCCTATGGCACTTATCTGCATGTAGGCAACCGAAATGTGCACTGTGACACTATTTCATACTTAAATGCTGTGTAAATGGTACAAAATCTTTCCTGTGAAGTCCTGAAGTGTTGACTGAAAAGGATTAGTCCTCCCTCAAGTAGGCCTCAGGGATGTCCTCCATGTTGATGTCGAGGGTGGAGGAGTACTCGGCCATCCTCTGGATCTCCTCGGCCTTGATCTGGGCCAGCTTCTTCTCTGCCTCCTGGGTGAGCTGCCTCACCTGCTCCACCTGGGCCTGGGCCATCTGGATGTGGTTCTTAGCTGTGACCGACGCATGTTCTGCTCCTAAAGAGGGAGACAAGGAGAAGTTCTCATGAAGCTGATCAGAGCTTGAGAGAATAATGGAGTTTCAAACTTTCACATTAACGTGTGCGTGTGTGTGTGTGTGTGTGTGTGTGTGTGTGTGTGTGTGTGTGTGTGTGTGTGCAAATAGATTCACAGTACTTTCAGTTCCTGTAAGATGAAATGTACTACTGAAAAAATAAAGTAAAATATAATGCAAATATCACTCAGAGACTAATTGAGCTCCTCTCTATTATTAATTACATGTTATTCAGACCCCTTACCTACTATGGCTGTGATTAGTAAAGTATATATAAATACTACTTCTAAGGTCCCACACACACAGCATGTAATGCGTCTCAATTGTTTCATTTAGTAAGGTTTGTGTTTTGATCAACAGTTTAAGCAATAATTCATGTCTGATTGGTTTATCAAGATGGAGGGTCATTAAAACATAGATCTTAACTTAATTTAAACACTAATTTACACTAGAGTCAAGATTCTTGACACTCACCTGAGCTATATGCTGCCTCTGCTGCCAGTTCACAGATGTTCATGGCGTTCATCCAGTTGGATTCAAATCGATTGCAGGCATCCAGTCGGTCACCCACCTTGAAATGAAGGCAAAGTACAACCATTATCACCGTGTTCAAATAAACAACTAAACATTGTCTTTCAATATGCCACATAGCTTTGGGGTTTGAAAACAAACCATTGTGACTAATCGTGTAGTTTGTGTTAAAAAAAGTAAAAGCTACATTTATCTTCTGACATCTGAACTCACCTCACCACGCTGGCCAATGATCACCTGCCAAATGCTGTCCTCCTCTGCAGGGGTCAGCTTACCGATGGAGGCCAAGTACCGCCTCTGCAGGGCAACGAGGGTGTGCAGCGCCTAGTTAGACACATACAAAGTCCAATTAAAAACTGCACTAAATATCAAGACTTAGATTAATCTTTAAGATTTGGCCTATGACCGACTGACAGTTGTGGAGATATTCTTTATCAAACCCACTGTCACTTGTGTCATATTTGATAAATGATCAGAATACGTTTTGTAGCTTCCTATAAGCAATCAATCAATGCCTCAAGAAATAGTAGTTACACTAATTACACTTATACCAGTAAACATGACCACTGGACACTTACTTTGGCGTACTGTGTTAGAGAGTCCACCAGGGCCAGAGTGGCCTGAGAGAGGTAGGTGTTTGCGCTGTCTGTGACCAGGTTGGATGCTCTTCGGATCAGGGCTTCATGAGAGAGTTGTTCAGCTTGCTGGAAAGACAGAAGGGATAGATAATTAATGCTGGGTTGACTATGCATGGCAGTGATCGCCTCACTTTGAATTATTGTGTGAAGCTAGACGTTTAAGGTTATTACAACTGATTACTGAGTGGTACTGGGTGACTACTATGTCGTTGGACTATTGGAGGATCTTGCCTGTGTGAAGGGAACGGAACACAATCCGCTGCTCACGCTGAAGGGCACAATGTTTTTTCGCACGATTTCGGGAAGACGGAGAAACTGTCGACGAATCAATTTGTTGTTGCCCATGGCACATGCAGTACTTCTGTAGAGTCAGAAAATCATATTTCAACAAATGTCTAGATGATCTAAAGACTTGGAGTACGGATTCTTACCCTATCAAATCAGCTGCCAAGTAATTTGTCAGTCAACTAGCTGGCTGACGTTAAGAAACATTTACAATAGTTACAACTTAGCTAGCCTGTAGTCTGTCTATGAGCTACCCAGATAACGTTAGCTCACGTAAGCCCGTTCATGGACAGGACAGCTATACAGCACAAGTAGCTTTACCAAGGTGGTTAACTACGGAAACACAACTCCCTATCTTCGTGGCATGCAGTTCCAAGTCAATTAATCAAATGGCTGACTTTTGCAGGGACTGATTTCTGAGAACAATGCAATGCCCTTGCTCAGTTCAATGACTTACTTGATAAAGTTGATGTAGTACAGTCCTCTCCGCAAGGAAGCCATCTTACTGGAGAGGAAGTTGGTCCGGCTTTGAACGAGTCCGCCGGTGAGAAAAGAGCAGCATTGACGTGCAGCCTGCATTCTGTTCGATGATGTTAAGTATGAATTTCGCTCGTTGAATCTAATGGAGGAAGTAGCCTACCTATACTTTGCTCAGAAGAGATTTTAAAGTATAATTTACAAACAGAGCTTTTTTAAATGTAATGCAATAATAATATATCGCCACCTAGGTATTCCTTAGCTTATGACTATTCGTACCCTTTTCGCAGTGACCTGACAGGATGGATGGGCAGGTATTTATACAACTTTGGTGGAGCGGACTTTTGTATTGATCTGTTTATTTTTTTCCGCCCCAACAACGTGCTGGACACGGATATTTGGACGTGTTCAAGGCTAGAGACACTCTTACGTAGGCACTACGTTAGTAGAGAGGTTAGGTCAATAACACTGGTGTTAGCTGAGAACATATGGTCTATCGTAGGCTACATGTAGCAAGGCTTTTAGTGTTAACTCTCCATAGTAGCCTGCTGGCAAATGCCATGCAATACTTAAAAGTGCAATGTATGCATTTATTGAGTGAACTTCTGGTCAGTTTCGCAATGATACAGAACTGCAAAGTGAATTTGCCCACTTTGATTACATTGAGACCTATTCACTTTACTGGTGAGATGCAATACAAATAATTGGCTGATTAAAGGCACCCAGTGCAACTTTCGAGGCTTAAAAATAAACATTCACTTTCTAGTCTTTTTTACACGCAGTAAGTTTCAATAACTCCATACCATTACATATCGTCGATTCAAGGAGCAAAGTTGAGACGTCGTTGTGTGGTGAGAACTGATAGAAAATCGATAACAACAACAATCGCCGCCATTTTCTTTATTTATTGGTGCCCACAATAAATAAAGCAGGATTCCAGTCAATGGAAAAATGGCCTCTCCCCACCGGCGATTGTTGTTGTTTACGATTTTCTATCAGTTCTCACCACACAACGACGTCTCATCTTTGCTCCTTGAATGTTGATATGTAATGGTATGGAGTTATTGAAACTTACTACGTGTAAAAAAAGACTAGAAATTGAATGCTTATTTTTCATTGAATGTTTATATAAAGTTGCACTGGGTGCCTTTAAAGAGAAAACATTAGAAGCATCGATGTTAATGTGAAGACTGAAAAAAGTACAGAACAAACAATCAATGATTGTGTCGGATGAAAAAAGGTATCATTAAAATATTGTTGAAGGTGTAAATATCTCAAGTCTGCTGATGATCAGAAAGGATTTAGGTCTTCATGGTTTTTTTTTTTTTAAAGATTTGACAGAAAACAGCAAAGGCTAATATTGCACATAGGGCAGACTTTTAATGTATGTTTAGGACACCATTCAAATGCTTTCATTAGCTACATGTCTCAGAAGCTCTTGTGATTCAGTTTATTTATATTTATACAGAGTTCATATCAATGCATGCATTAATGTGCACAATACCAGCGCAATCAACAAATACATTGTGTGTTGTATGTTGGTGTAGTCAATTTAAGTTAATTAAGCATTTAAGAAGTAGAAATCTTATCTACTGTGAATGTCATTTCCTGTGTTCCCACAAACATAACACGTTAGTCCTGATCTGACATGTTTAGCAATATTTTGTGAGAGCATACTGTATGTAGATGACCTCTCAAGCCTGTCTATACCTACTGGGAACGGCACCTGCCAGTTCAGCTCAGGGTTATCCACACGGACTGGGCCATCTCCAAAACTGGATAAATCATTAACCACTGAAAACATTTCTGATCATACAGCTACAACTGAGATACCTAAACCTGCTTTCTTAGATTACGTTCACTCTCACCAAGTAGCCTATGACTGTAATGGTGCCTTACATTTTACAACAGTGATATTAAATGTCTGACACAACAAGTCAGTAAATCAGAGATACAAAATTATTAGTTTTAATCAAATAGTTATGACAGGGTTGTACCTATACCTACCTATATTTGCTTTACCACAAGAGGGTGCCATGTGCTGACGCAAGTGGAGGCATTACGTTTCCCTTTACAGCATGTTATCAACAACCATTTACCCAACACTGAGTGATTTCTACAGAGACTTCTACAATGGAATTTCATGTGCTGGATCGATCGAATTACTTCATGGGCCTGTTGGAACTACTTTGTTTTGAATTAAATAATATTTCCAATTATAGAAACATTGTAAACAGATGTCAACGTGCCAATGGGAAAAGACTGTTGTGTACCTGGTATGTCTATCTGAGTGAGTGTGTGTATGTGTGTGTGGTTAAGAAATACCATAAGCACACACGCATGTAAAGTCAAAGAAATATTTTCTATTAAGGGTAGACTTGTATGAAGTCATCCTCTCTCCCCTGGCCAAGTACAAAGCTCACTTATGTGTTGTGTTACCGGGCACACCAGGCTGGTGATATCATAATGCCCCACATAATCACAGAAAACAAGCTGTTAGGTTCAGTCAATGTTTTTTCTGGCGTACACTCAACCCCCTGGCTAGGATTTATTCTGTCGATACCTCCCATTTTCCATTTGTTATCATTCCATGTTAGTAATAACCTGTGTGAATAGGTTGCTTGCTGGTTAAGAATGTTTCTGAATGTATCTTATCGAAATCCAAGGTGTGTTTGGTGTTGGTGTTCCAACCTTCTGCTGCAACCCTAAATTGTCAGTGAGATCCACCGGCCAAGTTTATTCTTTTGTGAATTCGATTTGATCAGCAGGGGGCACTCTTACATTATTTAAAATACAGTAAAGTGCACAAAAATGGTGAAACATTTAGCAGAACAATGATACAAGCAACAAGCAGAACAATGCATATATTTCCAAAGGTATTAACAGCTGTATTTTCCTGGTCTTACTTTCAGATACATATAATAAGTGTACTAAAACAGCCTAAAGTCTAAGTGCACGTTTGACTGAGATATATTAAGCTGTATACTAAATGATATGACTGAACTGTGATGAAACACATCAATGGTGGTGTTAAGATTAACAAAATGCCCTTTTTTTTATAAATAAAATATTTATATTTATGTGTTGAAAATCATCCTAACCTTGCAAGTTCCCCCAGTCCCACTCGGACCCCTAATCTCCTTGCCCCCTTTTTTATTTTTAAAATGATGCAGTGGGTTAGGAGTTAAGCACAGAGCTGGGGGTGAACTTTCATTATAAATTGTAAACATTTTAACTTACACTTTAAATTGTAAACATTTTTACTTACACTTTAAATTGTAAACATTTTTCATTAATGACCACCTTCACTGCTCTCAGCTACTGGATGAAGGCTAGGCTTTAAGGGAAGCTTGACTGTGGCATTTGTATGAGCCAGGTTGCTGCTTTAGACGTGACGTTTAAGTGGCTCAAGGGCCTGGCGGGTAGAAGGACACAACCACTTTTTGACAATTAAAAATCAATTGACCAATGAAAATGTGGGACACATGTATCTCAATATATAGGATGCAGGACAAAAGCCCAAAATGTTGTTCAATACAATGCGAAGTGGGACACCTGGTCACCCCACCTGAAGCCCAGAGGGACTGTAGGGTGTACGTCATGGTTCATCTCAGATATGTTCTAAAATGTCAGCAGTACACACACACTGCAAACCGTGTGTGTGTGTATTTACATTAAATATGTCGATTGATTAAGGACCAAAGCAAGAATGCTATACCTGGCAACTCTGTTATTGTTGTCTGACATTGCTACAGCATTCTGTGTCTTTTCCCTCTTTGGGGCAGCTGAGCCCCTTTTTAAAGACTAGGTAGGTACCACTCTGGTGGAGAACTATCCCCTCCAGTGGGACTTGTTAGCCTCAAGTCTGGATATGACTTTAGATACTTCATCATGTGTCCTGGGAGCTGTAAGGTTATTTAGTTTTTTATTCAATAGTTGGCAAATTAAGTAACTGTCTTTTTCCTCCTCAATAGATGAGGGTGGTTGTGCATTGAACGAATCTGAATGTTAGTTTCAGAGTTAAAAATGATATACAATATTCAATAATCCAATACATTTTAGTATATCTATTTGTAACTGTTGCTTTTATTTGGACCTAGGCTAAAATGTAAGATTTCTGGTTGTATATTTTGGTAGAGGAGATGACCTGAGGGAGGTGTGAAAGGGATCTCAGTTGCTCAAAACTGTTGTCTCTGGGTAGCAAATGGTTCAGAATAATCTGATGCATATTCATGAAGGGATGGAACTATGGGCTGACACCCCTTATTCTCAGAGGGCATAAGAGTCAGTGCGGTTACATGTGTCCAGTTTTCGGGCGTTGTCGGGTTTCAATCGAAGATCCATTTCATGTAACTCCCCAAATCTAGATTTCCTGTGTCCGACTGAAATCAGATTTACACCCCCAGATAAGTGATCGGATTACATTGGAAATCGGACAACGTGTGCATGTAACTTTCGAAACTAGATAACAACTGGAGATGTCGTCTTTTGCGCATGGTTGAGATCCCGTCCATAGACATATATACATGCATCATATATGTCTATGATATGATAATTGCTGCTAGACGCTCACTGTTCTTGTGCTCCCACAACTCATTCACTTTGAAATACTGAAACGAAACTGAAACGTTGAAACTGAAACGTTGACTGTGACTGTTTTGGACAGAACGCGCTAATTCACTGAACAAATATTTTCATATTACTTTTCCACCACTTGTTAGTCATGTAATCCATTCATATCGATGTGAATCAATCAATACTAATACAACTTCAACTGTGATGTGTTTTTGTTTCATTTCACAACCTATTTACTGTATAATCAACGGTAGCAGATGCCCGCTTGTAAACATTCCACGGCCAAGATCTGGATTTGTCACTGCCATGTACCGTGAGATAACGCAGTTAACCCCCCCATGGATAGAGAAGCCGGGCTTTAGCCGAAATCGGCTTTATGCCATAATGTAAACGTACAGTGAAATGTTACAATGGCTGATTAAAAGATTTGTAGGTGAAGTTTGTTGAGTGAAACCTCTGTCTCTTTCCTTTGATGTGCATCACTGTATAGTGTCCTCAAGAATTATAGGCACCCTTAGTGAATATGAGCAAAACAGGCTATATCAAAATATCTGCTGTTTATTCTATTGGTCTTTCACTCAACATATTCACAAAAATTTTACCTTTTTATTGAATTAAAATTATTGAAAGAAAACATTTAGGCATTAAATGAATATTTTTCTCCAAAACACGTGTGCCACAATTATATTGGCACCCCTGGAAATTCTTATAAAAAAATCTAACTGAAGTATATTTCCGGTCATGTTTAACATTTTTTAAGATCACCTGTTTGATTAGGAACTCTTAAGGGGTCAACCATGACCATATGACTCAAGCCAAATTCCCCTAGTCATTCATCACTATGAGAAAGACCCAAGAGAACAGTGAAAATGTGCGTTGAGCTGCACAAATCAGGACATTGACAGAAGAGAATCTCTAAATAGTTGAAAAAACCCACTTCCACTATTATGGAAACAATTAAGAAGTTTAAAGCGACAGATGTTATGAATCAGCCTGGAAGAGGGCGTGTGTGTACATTGACCCTACACACCGTGGGGAGGATGGTTTGACTGACAAATCAATCCCCAAGGATCACACCGAGAGAATTGCAGAGGTAAGTTGAGTCTTGGGGTCAGAAAGTCTCCAAAACTACCATCCGACGCCGCCTACATCACCAAAAGTTGTTTGGGAGGGTTGCCAGAAAAAAGCCTCTGCTGTCCATCAACAGCAAAGTAAAGCGCCTACAGTTTGCCAGATGTTACCGCGACGTTCAATGGGACTGGTTTATATGGTCAGTTAGATGAGACCAAAATAGAGCTTTTTGGCAACAAACATCAAAGGTGGGTTTGGCATAGACAGAAAGATAAACCTTACAGAAAAGCATCTCATACCCACTGTGAAGTATGGTGGCGGATGTTTGATGTAGTGGGGCTGTTTTTCTTGCAAAGGCCCTGGACATCTTGTTAGGATACATGGTATCATGAACTCCATCAAATACCAGCAGATATTGAATGAAAACCTAACAGCCTCTGCCAGGTAGCTTAAAATTGCCCATGGTTGGACCTTCCATCAGAACAAAGATCCAAAGCACACCTCAAAATATACATAAAAATTACGGATGCACCGATACCGATACCAGTATCGGGTCGATACTTTGTTAAAATACTCGTACTCGTACTCGTTTTAAATTACCGATAGCCTACCAAAAACCGATACCCAGTGTTGCGTCTTAACGCGTGCGTTTTCTTCCCTCTACTGTCTATGCCTGCCAGGTGTGAGAGCGGCGAGTTGCATAGAGGCCGAGAGCGGTATTGCAGACAGATAAGTTGAGGTTGAACTTGCAGTTTAAAGGCACCCAGTGCAACTTTCGAGGCTTAAAAATAAACATTCAATTTCTAGTCTTTTTTACACGTAGTAAGTTTCAATAACTCCATACCATTACATACCGACATTCAAGCAGCAAAGATGAAACGTCGTTGTGTGGTGAGAACTGATAGAAAATCGATAACAACAACAATCGCCGCCATTTTCTTTATTTTTTGGTAACCTACAATAAATAAAGCAGGTTCCAGTCAATGGAAAAATGGCTTCTGCCCACCGGCGATTGTTGTTGTTTACGATTTTCTATCAGTTCTCACCACACAACGACGTCTCATCTTTGCTCCTTGAATGTCGATATGTAATGGTATGGAGTTATTGAAACTTACAACGTGCAAAAAAGACTAGAAATTGAATGTTTATTTTTCATTGAATGTTTACATAAAGTTGCACTGGGTGCCTTTAAATGAATTCAATAACAGCTTGGATACGATGTGTGGAGGTGGCTTGCGTAAGCTAGCGGTTTCGCTAGAGATTTTAAACTTAACACGTACGACCTCCAGTAAAGGTAAGTGCTATCTTCGGCTATTTTATGTTTTGCAGTTAACTTAGAACTGCTGTTACATAGGCAAAGTGTAGGGGCTAGCCTACTGTCTTTAGCGACGCTGCGCCTATAACATATTATTGCCATTTGCTACGGTTGATTGACGGGGACGGGAATGTATTTGTTTTCTCCTCTTTTACCCGGACGCATTTAGGTCTCGAAAGGAGGACATGTGAGGGTAAAAGAGGACGTCTGTCTTGTCTTGTGTTTCAGGAATCTTGTTAGTTTGTCATAAACACCCGCTAGCAAGACATCCCGTTAGCGATGTTAGCGAGGTTGTTTTAACACTCTTGGACATTGATGCTAGTATTAAGTTTTTTTTCCGCCTGATGCTAATATTAAGTGCTTTTGCGTTAACTTCTTTGCAATGTTATTGTGATAGCTATGTTGGCTAGGTTGCAAACAACTTCCCTAACACAGTCAAACTTCAGGCAAGTGTCAATTTGGCTGCAAGAACGTAGCCCAGTTCATTGTCAACATTAAACTCTAGTAAGAAATCTCTATACCGTTGTGCTGCCTTAACGGCGATTTTGACTCATTTTAAGATAAATGATGAAAGGAGTAAGGCACAGTGTAAGATCTGCACTGTTACAGTGTCGAAGGGGGGAAAGGAAAGTACTTCGTTTGACACAAGCAATTTGATTAAACATCTGAAGACGCACCATAGTGCTAAGCACACAAAGTTCACTCATGCCAGTGGCTTAAGAGACCAAGCAACCAATCTTTACTGACGTCTTTCAAAAGACAAAAACGTGCACGCACACAGACAGAGAGAGAGAGAAGGGGAGGAAGAGAGTTGTTGATCCTTTTGTAACTGAACTGTGCTCAATCTCATGTTCTTATCATCCAGGATAGTTCTGTTCACTTTTTGTTAAGCAGACTGTGTTGTTAACTATGCAGCAAATTAAATTGCCATCTGTCTATATGCAAATTTTGTCTAATGTGATGATATTGACTTTTTTTTTTTGGTTTAAACCAGAAAGCTCTATTTTTGGCTTGGGATAGCCTTCTGTTAATGTTGTACTATAGGCTTGACATAACCTGCAGAGGATAAAATAAAATCTTTCATGGAAATCAAATCTTGGAAGTATCGGTATCGGTATCGGCAAGTACAGAAATAAAAATACTCGTACTCGTATCGGTTTGTAAAAAAGTGGTATCGGTGCATCCCTAATTTAAGGTATTCATTTAGTATAAACAGTATTTAATGAATACTACTACTACTACATTACAATAATTAACAGAAAAACTTTAATGCCCATGGTTTTCCTTACAAAACAGGGAGGATTATGTTTTTCAGCTAGGTTCTCTCCTGCATGTGGATGAATAAGGATTGTATTTTATTTAATAGAGGTCAGTAACATTTTACAGTGTATGTGTACCAGCGATTTATGTGATTTCAAACTAATTCATTCATCATCAATGCAAGATTATCGCTTTTGTGTATTTCCCAACTCCTTGTTATTTGGGTATTTAACTTGCCACTGCTGTGGGGGAACCTTAGGGTGTGAGGAGATATGATTACACTTACAGCAGGCATAGTACATCAGAGCAGAATAGAACTTCTCATCCCTGAAACCATAGATGAGAGGACTTATCGCTCTGGAGAAAATGTGGAACGCCAAAAAATCAAAGTAACGCACGATGAGAAACAAATTGATGTCCCTCATCTCAAGGATCCGTGCTTCTATAAAGGGGCTAACAGCCTCCAGTGTGCAGAAGAAGAGCTGTAAGACGTGAAGCAGCATGGTGCGCTGTCCCTTTGAAGCAGCCTGTTTGTTGTCACCTGAGGCCCTTTTAGCAACCAACATGATAGACCCATAGGAGAAGCACAAGATAAGCACAGTAAAGACAAGCTTAAGGATATACACATTGCCCCTCATCAACATATGCCAGTCCTGCCGCAGTAGCACCTCGTATGAACAAGAGGTCATCTTATAAAAGTAGCTCTCTGCAATGTAGGTGAGTAGGATGATCAAATCTACAACAGGCCGGATGAATGAGAGGAGCCAGATTATGTTGATGATGAGGATGGTTCTCTGGGGGGTGAAGATGTTGACGTGCCTGAGAGGCATGCAGACAGCGACGTATCGCTCCAGGCACATGGCCAGGATGATGTTGGGCGAGACCTGGGCCAAAGCATCCATAACAATGCACAGCGGGATGCAGAACCACATAGGTACCAGCAGGTTCACATAGTAAGCGATCAGTCCAAAGTTTGTGAGCAGAAGGAAGATGGAGTCAGCGAACAAGGTCTGGGCAAACAGGAAATAACGAGCCTCTGCTCTCAGCACCGGTCTCCTCAAGTAGACCAGCAGCATGAAGAGGTCTATGAGGATGAAGGGCCACACGATGACCTGAGCCAATGCTGTGGTCACATGCAGACGGACAGGGTCATTGCCTCGAAGCGCTCTCTGAGTGGTGCCGTTCACAGTTTGGCTGCTGCTGACATTCATGCCTGCCTGCAAGAAAAGGAAATTCACCAGAACTGTTATTTATAATGTTATTTCCATAACCACAGACTCTTTTGTAAAAACAAATATTCTTCAATGATGATTTAATGATTTAGGCATCATGGCAATACAGAATTTATTCTTGTGCAATCTGTCTCAGGCTTTGTGTCGCATTTCTTTACATTTGCTGCTCTGAAATGGTAACAAATTCATAGCCAAAATATAAAATGCAACATACATGGGATACTGTTAAAACTGTCTTTACAATTACAATAACAATTATTTTACATGAAAAACTACATAATGCACCTTTAAATCACTTAGTCCAACACTGAGTTGTTATTGCATAATCATCTATGCCCAAATCAATATATATATATATACTGTATATAACACTATATACACACATATATAGAACCGATATGTGGCCTCTTTTGAAAGAAAACTTCAGTATCACATAAGTATTTCTCATTCTCATCGAAAGACCAACCCCCAAAGAAGAACATTTCAATTTCACAGGCATAACAACAGGAAACATAGTTTCACTGAATATACAGCTGAATTGAATCAAACAATAACAACATCAAAACCTTCATAAAGTACACAAGGAAGTGTTAGATTTCAGAAGGCTGCATGGATATGAAGCATCTTGTAACTCCCTGCTACTTTCACAGGAGTATGTTCTTCCTGTGATCAATGTTTCCTCACATGATAAGAGTTAGGGAGGTACCCTCAGATATTTTTTCACTTGTCCAGTTTTATGCAGTCCGGTAGTCATTAATATTAAGTAGCTGACTTGATGACACCTCCCAGCCATCCTTGTTGTGTTTTAGCATTGTGTAGCACTATCCTTTTGTTGAATAATTTATTTTGTACGATAATGAAAAAACTACATATACATTTAAAGAAGGAACTTCCACAATATAGACTAGATGGAGTGCTTGATAGGCCTTATCTGTGACTTTTTTTTTATAGGCTTACCGGATACCTAATGAAGCATAATAGGTTTAATTATGAACCTGTTATATTGATCAGGCTACTTATAAAAAGTAGTTGGCGAAATAAATGAATTGGAGAAAAGTATCAGGAGGCGAGGTGTGTTGATGGACACATAAAAACAAAACATGAAGTGGAACATTTTGCTATGTTTATGGTTCATGACAGTGTGGTGCTTTTCTGAAGGTTCAATTAAAGACATTTGACATAGTAAAATGGGTTGAAAGGGTTAAATATCTTTGTCTTGCTATGTCGACTATTTGGTGTTGCAGCACTTCCTAATCTGGTCATGGAAGGAACATGATGAATTAAAAATACAAATGACAATATAGCTATACAAATGACAATATAGCTATGAAAGATCTCAGACACTGGTTGCCCAGTATATCATCTGAATTAAGGCCTTGCTCATCTACACAAAATGCACTGCATATGTAAACTGAGATTACACATGGCTTCACAATGGGCCTTTTTAAATTGTTCACAGTTTTTTCTCAAAGCAAACGTCGGCGCATAAACTTAATAGGGCTTAAGTATTGATAGAGAATAAATATCTGAATGTAAAGACTGTGGCTTCTGTGGCTTGAGTATGGATTTCAAAATGAACAGTTATGTATGAAATGAAAGGTGCAACGCAGTTTGAAAATGTCAATTTACACAATCTCTGCTATCTATGCAATACAAGCAAGAGGAAGACTGAAGAGAAAACATTGGAAGTATACCAGACTCAAATTCCCTGACCTGTCTCTCCTGTCTATATGGACCTGAAGACCGTTTTTAGTCCTGAGCCTCTGCTTTGCCACCTCACAGCCCGTATGACTGCGGCATTGACCTCCTGCCTGGCATGGCGCCACCTATGGGCTGACGCTATTCTCTTGCCCGACCGGAGACGGAGGCCTTGGAGAATTAAGTTTGTGATTCGATCACTGCTGGCATAATTCGTCCCTCTTCCTCTCCTTCAGGGGCAGGATTCTTTTTTGTGGGAAAGAAAGATGGCTCTCTTTGTCCTTGCATTGATTATCGGGGTCTCAATGAGACCACAGTCAAGGATCGATACCCTCTTCCCCTCATTTAAATGTTTTCTTTCTGACCATGTCCACCATGTTTGCCAGGTCCTCCAACACCTGCTTGAAAATCAGCTCTATGTCAAGGCAGAAAATGCGAGTTTCCTGGTCACCTTGTCACCTGCCGCAGAGAAAGCCTTCCAAGAGCTGAAGAGGCGATTTACCTCTGCCCCAATCCTGATACAGCCTGTCCCAGACTGCCAGTTCATCGTGGAAGTGGATGCCTTGGATGAAGGCGTTGGCACCATCCTTTCTTAGGTACACCCTTGCGCCTTTTACTCCCATTGCCTCACCCCACCAGAGCACAACTATGACGTAGGCAATAGAGAATTGCTAGCCGTCAAGTTAGCTCTGGATGAGTGGCGGCACTGGCTTGAGGGGTCAAAGTGCCGTTCCTGGTATGGACTGACCATAAAAACCTTGAGTACCATAATACTGCAAAACTTCTGACTCCCAATCAAGCTTGCAGTCTCTCAACTTTTCCCGATTTAATTTCACCCTGTTCTTTCGGCCCGGATACAAGAATGGCAAAGCGGATGCCCTCCCGCATTTTTCCAACTCTAGGTAGCTCTGAGGAACCCACAAACATCCTCCCAGACCACCATGTTGTTGAGGTACTTCAGTGGGATATTGAGACCTTGGTGCGCTCCACCCAACCAGACAATGCAGCCCCTAGCCAATGCCCAGTTAACTGCCTCTTTGCCCGAGTTTCTCTCCGTTCCAAAGTCCTGCAGTTGGGTCACTCCTCCCGGCTTTCCTGCCATCCTGGAGCAAGGCGCACCCAAGCCTTCAGTTGAAGGAGGTTTTGGTGGCCTACCATAGGGGTGGAGGACCGTGCCTTTGTCTCTGCCTGTTCTGTCTGTGCTCGGAGTAAATTAACCACCATCTCTGCCAGTTTCCTCAGCACCTGATCGTGCTGCCATCCTCCTGCCTGTACCTATGGTGACGGATTTCAGGGGAAGCTGAATTGTGTTCTTTCCATACAGGCTGGCCGATGAGTGGCACCTTAGGAGCCCAAGCCATTTGCGGATGAACGGCCGCAGCAGCCTTTATAGTGCCTGGTGACCAAGTCAAGTGCTCATATCCAGTCTTGGTCAGGGACAAACAGGAGATCAATCTGTTCTTTTGCATGTTTTTATGTTGGGGTTCTTTGTGGAGGAAACCCTTTGGGACACGGGGAGAACATGCAAACTCCACACAGAAAGGCCCGGGAGATAGCCCACCTGAGCACCGAAGGTTTGGGGAGAACCTGCCCCCAGTACCAAAAGCATCCCATGCGGGAATCGAAACCAGGACCTTCTTGCTGTGAGGCAGCAGTGCAAGCACCTAAGCCACTGTGCGAAACTGGATGTGATCCTCCAGATCATGCTTGGAGATCTCAAGCAATCCACTGGTATTCTCCTCAATGAGTCCTTATGCAAAGAGATGTTCTTCAGAATTAGAATCAGAATTGTGTTTATTACCAAGTAGGTTAACAGGTACTGGAATTTGCTCTGGTGTATAGGTGCATACAGTAAACATAAAACATACAAACACAATAAGTACTACACATATGAAGGGTACTACACATAAGAACAAAAAAACACAATATATAAGATACAAAAACATATTTTTTTTATAAAAAAGTAAAGTGGAAATTAAAATGCAAAATGCAAAACAGGAGTGCAATGTGAATGTGCAATGGAGTGTAATGTGTGTTAATGTAACACAGACTTGAGGTCTGGGGGTGGGATAAGAATCCAAGTCAGTTGGGGGTCCCGGGCCTTGTTAATAAGGCCAACTGCAGCCGGGAAGAAGCTGGTTTTGGGGCGTGAGGTTTTGGTCCTGATGGACTGAAGCCTCCTGCCGGAGGGAAGTACCTCGAAGAGTTTGTGACCCGGGTAATAGGGATCGGCCATAATCTTACCTGCTAGCCTCAGGGTCCTAGAGGAGAACAGGTCCTGTAGAGCGATTGCAACCAATCACCTTCTCAGAAGAACGGATGATACGCTGCAGTCTGCCTTTGTCATTGGCAGTGGCAGCAGCGTAACAGATGTTGATGGAGGAGGTGAGGATGGACTCAATGATGCAGGTGTAGAAGTGCGCCATCATTGTCTTTGGCAGGTTGAACTTCTTCAGCTGCCGCAGGAAGTACATCCTCTGTTGAGCTCTTGATGTTCAGCTCTCACTTGAAGTCCTGGGAGATGATGGTGACCAGGAAGCGGAAGGGGCAGTGTCAACTGGGCAGTCTCTCAGGGTGATGAGAGTGGGTGAGGCTGGGTTCTTTCTAAAGTCTACAACCATCTCGCCTGTTTTCAGAGCATTTAGCGCCAGGTTGTTCTGACCACACCAAGTCACCAGATGGTCAATCTCCCACCTGTAAGCAGACTCATCCCCACCAGACATGAGCCCAATGAGGGTGGTGTCGTCCGCTAACTTGAGGAGTTTGACGGACTGGAGACTGGAGGTGCAGCTGTTGTTATACAGGGAGAAGAGTAGAGGGGAAAGAACGCAGCCTTTAGGGGAACCTGTGCTTATGGTCCTGGAATCAGAGACATTCATCCCCAGCTGCACGTGTTGCATCCTGTCAGACAGGAAGTCTGTGATCCACCTGCAGGTGGAGTCAGGCACACTCAGCTGGGAAAGCTTGTCCTGTAGAAGAGCCGGAATGATGGTATTGAAGGCAGAGCTGAAGTCCACAAACAGGATTCTGTCATAGGTTCCAGGTGCTGGAGGATGAAGTGAAGGGCCATGTTTACTGCATTGTCTACAGACCTGTTGGCTCTGTAGGCAAAACTTCAGGGGGTCCAGGAGAGGGTCAGTGATGGCTTTGAAGTGAAGCAGCACAAGGCGCTCAAATGCCTTCATCACCACAGAGGTCCAGGCGATGTAATCATTGAGTCCAGTGATCTTTCCATCCCGTCTATTACAGGGCCCTCGGGTTTTTTTTCTCTTTGTGGTTCTTTGTGGGTGTTTCCGCTTTGTAAACTGGTGGGTAGGGTTACTAGCCCCCCACCCCCGGAGCAGACTCTCCTGCCGTCACCAGTCTTTCCTGGTTGCCCTCCAGTCTTCCCTGGACTCCAATATAGCTATAAAGTATACTTATATAATGCTAATGATGACTGAAACTTTTAATAAGTTAGAGTTACAGGGATCCATTGGAAATGAGCTACATAAGTACATTTCATGATTTCCCTCCATGTGTGTTGACAGATAGTGGGATGGGAAATTGCTTAACCACAAGAGGGTGCCATGTGCTAACGCAAGTGCAGGCACTAAGTTTCCCTTTACAGCATGTAATCAACAACCCAACCCTGAGTGATTTGTACACAGAGTTCTACAATGGAATTTAATGTGACGGATCGATCAAATTACTTTATGGCCCAGTTGGAACTACTTTGTATTGAGATTAAATGATATTTTCTGTTATAGATTAATTTTCACGAGAAACACTTGAACACACGGTAACATCGGAGGAGGAGAGCAGTGTGTACCTGGTAGGTCTATTTGAGTGAGTGTGCGTGTGTTTGTGTGTGCGTGTGTTTAGGTATACTACTCTATGTACATATGTATCACTACGTGGTCTGTTGTCAGTGGTTAATAAATACCGTAAGCACACACACATTGAAAGTCAAATAAATATTTACTGGCAAGAATGGAATTGTATGAAGTAATTCCTTTTTCTCTGGCCAAGTACAAAGTTCACTTGTTTGTGACAGCATAATGCCCCACATAATCACAGAAAACAGGTTAGGTTCAGTCAATGTTTTTTTGGCACACACACAACCCCCTGGCTAGGATTTATTCTGTCAATGCCTCCCATTTTCCATTTGATATCATTCCATCTTAGTAACTAGACGTAACGCAAAGCGTTACAAAATATGACCGCCGAACTGTTCAGTAGGTTTTGGCACAGAATGAGTCATGGTTGTCAGTGTGTTTGTGTGTTTTTTTTTGTGTTTTGTGTGTGTAAATTGGTTTGTGTTTCATTTTTATGTATTAAAGGAATTATTTATGATAGATTTTGATGATTTGGTTATGTAATGTTTTGTGGATTTTTTTGGTATATTTTTCTATTGCAATGTACTTTGTTAAAACAGGTCACATAAAGTAAAGAAAAGTTGAATTGACCCAAACACAATATGTTGTTTTCAGAATTGTACTATCTATTTTAAACTGTTCACACACCCATCAAAAGCAGACATTCCCTTAAAATCTCTTATGTTTGGCCAATGGTAAATGTATGTATTGTCATTTGTTGTCAGGCCACCTTCAGGCCAGTTGGGGTACAGTCACATAAAAAAACAATTATTGTATGCCCCCCCATGGACAAAATTGCACGAAACTTGGCATGCATTCAGAGGGTCTCATAATGATCCACCACTTTCAATTTTGTGCACTTTCGACAATATATGTATATGTTTTAAGTGACTGGAGTTGTGAGGAGTGCATAGTTTGAGGGTCTGCCACGCCCACACCCTTCAAACTTTGTAAAAGATTCTCATAACTTTGAATTCCCCATTGCTGAAGAGTAACCTGACCACGTTTGAAGGCATTACCATTCAGTGGAGGCTGGTGGTTTTTAAAGTGAGGGAGGAAGGACTGTGCGCCTGGTTGCCATTGCCCTGCTTATTCCGTTGGTGGCATAAGTATGTGAGATACAAGTTGTTTCAGGGTTGACAATTGATACAAAGCCACCAGCACTGCACGAAAAGCAAGATTATCGGGCCCGTATACACTGTGATACAGCCGCGAATGATCACCATTCCTGGCTGATCGCGGACATTCCCCCAAAATATCTGCTGCCGCATGCGGACGGAATTTCCCGGGAAGGAACCTGCGAGGGGAGGGGGCACTGCATGAAATGTGGGATTTACGACAGTTTTTGACCCTGTGTATTGCCGTAGAAGCCCACATTGGTGTGAACCCCCCCCCCCCCCCCCCTTCCCCTTGGCCAGGCCTAGCTTTTGTTATGTTAATTGAATTGACCTGGATTGAAAACAACTCCCCCCCCCGCCAGGGGAGGCACCCCGTCACTGCTTCACTGATTTAAAAAACCTGAAAGTCACAGGTTCGATCCCCACTAGTGGCAACCATGGCCCAAGTTGCTTAACGACTGTTAACGACTCTTTATGACTATTATCAGAGTAAGCCTGACTCTGTATAATTAATTACATGCCAGAAACGAATCTCAAGAACATTAAGGTGAAATAATAATATATGACTGCTCACAATCTCAGTGGTGAGGTCACTGTATGTCCTCTGGCGTAGGTCAGGGTCTATGTGAGACAGGGACTTAAACCTCCACACTTGGAGCCATGGATTGTAGAATCCTTGTTTTCAGCGGAAGGATCATTGACACAGATGGTGACGTTTCAGTGCTCAGCAGAGATGTAACAGTTTTAAGGGGTTTAAGCACCTGGAGGACCTCCTCTGCCACTCTCACATCATCTTCAGAGAGGGTTATGATGTCTTTGACATTTTTCTTTAGGGTCTTGTCGGTCAATGCACTAGAGTATATAGCTGCCTGCTGCTCCAGATAACGCTCTAACATATCATAAGTGGAGTTCCACCTTGTTGGGACATCATGTATGAGCTTATGAGTAGGCAGCTTTAGCATTTCTTGCCTTGTCTTAAGCACATGAGCAGCTGTTGTGCTTCTGTGGAAGTAGGAAACCACCTTCCTCATCCTCCCAAGGAGGCGGTCCATCCTATTGACTGAGATTCCCTTCTGTGATGCCAAATTTACTACATGTGCAAAGCACCCTATCTGTGGGCCCAGTCCTGCCTCATTCACTGCATTTATTTGATTTTTGGCATTATCAGTTGTGACTGGGATATTAGTAGTGGGCCTCTTTATCTTCCATTCCTCCACTGCTTGTGTCAGTACCTGCGCAAGGTGACTGCCTGTGTGACTTTCGTAGAGGGGGCGTGTCTGCACCGGACTTCTCATCTCCCAGTCTGCTGTGATGAAGTGAGCGGTTATTGTCACATAGCTCACCGTTCCCCTCGACGTCCACCCGTCTGTTGTGAGTGCAACAGAGGGTGCTACAGCTAGCTCATCCACCACCTTTTTCTTCTCCTGCTCATACAGACCTGGCACAATATTGTCACTGAAGTGGGTGCGCGACGGAATGTCGTAACGTGGCTCGAGCACGTTCAGCATGTGTTTGAATCCCTTGTTTTGCACAACGGAATATGGCCTCATGTCAGCACCTATAAACAGACCGATAGCGTTTGTGATAGCTTTAGCCCGGTCTGATTGTGGAGGAAGTGGCTGCTTAAATGCAGCGGTGATGAGCGGTTGTTGAGCTTTCGGTTTCACCCCTGTCAGTGAAACACCGGGGTGATGTCTCTGTACGTGCGTGGCCATGCTCGATGTGTTTCCGTGGCTATATGACTTTCTTGTGCCACAGTGCCTACATACCGTCACGGTTTTATCCACCAACCTCTTTCCTTCTGAATTCAATTTCACAGGGAAGCCAAAATGCTCCCAAACAGGCGATTTAAATGTTGGGCGTTCAAGGTCTTCTCCTCCGCTCGCCATGACCACGCTGTGTTGCAGGTTTTTCTAAGTTAGCAATCGCTATGTCAGCTACGTGTTACGTCTTTGTGGTAACCTAGGCGACAGGTTTGTGTGGCAGCGCGAGTATATGGAAACAGACGTAGCACTGGAGGCAGTAGTTATCGTTACAGTAGTCACCGAAGTCTAGCCTACTTTTATTTGCCATGCCCACTGTTCTTCATGTTGTACGCTGAGGACAATAAATCACAACGAGCCATAGGACGGTTTGCTTATTGAAAAGGGAACTGTTGCAGACTTTTACCCAGAGCATGTTAAGCTCTGTCCCTGGAACTAGCTAGGAATGGTTACGGCTGTTTGTGGACTGAACATGCGCACAATTTTTTTTTTTCATAAATCAATCCGCGGATCATGCGTGTGCGGAACCGAAATAGATGATCCGAACGAATCACGGATCAATGATGATCCGTTGCACCCCTATAAAGCAGTGACATTTTGTTTGGTGTTAAGCTTTTTGCCTGACCTCAGTGTTTTGAAAAGTCAATGGCCAGTGATGATGCCGTCAGGACACTATCCACAGCTTTGGGGTGTACTACGAAACTCGATTAGAGAGATAGGTATGCTGTACCACGAACGTTGTTCTCTTTTGCGTCGCTACATCACCATGGTATCTTATGCTAGCAAGTAAACCTGGTCGGGAGGAGATTTTGTGCTAAGTAAAACTCAAATCGTGTGAAAACACCGCCTACTGAACAAGCGATCTCACGTGTAAGATTCTGTCATATGTTACAGGGGAAGCTCCACCTATCCAAACCCAGTTTGACAAATATATCACATAGCTGCGGTCGTAGTACCACTTAACTTATAACCCCAGCTAAGGTTTTAGCAAGCCTCACTATGTCTAGATAGCCCGGCTATCTGTAACGAGACTCGTTGTACACCCCACTGTTTGCTGGGTGTTCACAGTCCATGTTAGATCCTCAGTCAGGCGTATTCTCATGTATTTCAAACTTGATTTAAATGACTAAACATAAACATAAAATTATCACATATTTGCCTCATTGTTCTTCTTGGACATGGCTAGGTATACACCACTGTTTAGAATCCCTTTGGCCCGATTTTGAGGATGTTTGGCTGTTTTCCTCTTTATCGGTAACGTAAATTCAAACCATGGTGGTTGCCTTCTTGCCAGTCTGTTGTCAAAAAGCAGCTACCTCATTGGTGTAGAACGATCACGTGTCGAACCGTGCCACCACTCGCGACCAAAATCTTATTACGCTGTGAAGCTGCATAAAACATAGACGTATCGACAATCGACTGGAAAGTCAGCGGCGAACTTTTTTTTGGTAGCTCAGCACTACTCGTTCTTTTTTATGAGCTAAAGATTGTGTAGTACCCAGTCTGTGGAGCGGGATGAACGATAACAGGGTTCACCATCCGGCCTATCATGGAGCGCAGGGTCGGTCGTGTCATAATTTTTGCATTAGGCTGCAGTTCCTTCACAAAGTCTTGTAATGGTTCTTGTTCAACAACACAGAATGGCTGGAGCCCTTGGACCACATACTTTACGACAGCTTTGTCTATGGACCTCTGAGACACCGTCAAGGTGTTCACTAATGTCGTCTGCTTGCTGCTGGCGGGAGTCTCTTTAGTCCTTTTTCTCTTGGTTGATGTCAGCTCTCCATATTTTTTTTAGGTGGTGTACATGCCTACTCTGAAACAGTGAGAGAAAGACATTTTGTAAGCATAACAACTTTAGTTAGCCCCACTTGATGCAGTATAAATCGAAACTGGATTTAACATGTGGCTCATTTCAGAATTGCGGGTACATTTCACATGGAGCAAGAAAACTAAAATTGGGATTGCTTTTTTTTCCATCAAACTTTTTTATTCCATATAACACACTTTAAATTTAACATTTTTAGTATTTGCTGAGCTTAAACCAGTAACATTTAAAAACATTTTATCTGGAAACACAATGTAGTTGCAGAAAATCTGTCAACTCTCAACAAACGTCAAACAATTTAAAAGCCTGTTTTCCCTCAAGGAAATTGTGTCTCTAAATCCATTAAGTAAATCTTTGGTGCCATAAGATAAATACTTTTTGTTTTGGAGTAAAAATATCACCACATTTAATTGAAATGTTGCCACAGCGTTGTGCAATTTCTGTAAACATACCTGTAAAAATGAATGAAATACTTTGAAATTGAATTGAGGAAGAATATTACTTAGAAGCTTGTAGTAGATTTGTTAACAATAAAACATATTTGATGATTCTTTTTTTAAGCAAAACCTTAAAACAAACAGAGTTGAAAGTGATGTTAACAGAGTTGACCAACCGCATTTAAAACCGAATTCATTTCTGCCTGACTCTGAAACATTCAAAAATGTAGATACAATTATTTAACTGCAATATGTCTCCCCATTACTAATCTGGAAAGTACATTTTTTTTTTTTTTTGACTGAACGTGTTCTGGCAAAGTCTGTGGCAGCCAGGAATTGACCCATAACATAGGCAAGAACACTAAACAGCTAAAGGGTCCCACTTATTAATCAGAATCTAGAGATTCTAGACAGAGAATCTAGAGATGGCCTTGTGAGCTTCACAATCTGTTTAGTCGCTGGTGATTTCAGCCCACATTTCTTTGTCTATTTCAACATGACGGCCTGTCACTGGGGTTGGTTGTGGAATGATTCTGAGGACATCATCAAAGGGATACCACAAAGTATCCTCACGGTTAGGCCAGAAGAACCTATTGCTCCCCACTCTGTGCATGCATGTGACTTTTGCATGTGTCTCATTGACCCCGACAATGGTCCCAGGATAAATATCAGCATCATATTTAATGACGCACCACTGTCCAATACATCTTTGCTTTCCCATGCTTATCATATCTCCAAGAGAACTCTCCATTTCCTTTTTTACAGTCATTCGGACTGGTGGTATTTCTTTTTTACTTTCTTTGTTGTTTTTCTTTCTCCTTTCTCCCAATTCAGTTCTCCACTGGACAAATTTCACTGGAGCATCAGTGTCATAGTCACAGAGCTGGTAAACATTGCCTCTGCATTTAGTACATTCTCCGTACATGCATTCTTTGCTTTCAGGTTCAAAGGATATTGAGTTTGCAATGATTTACAGGTCAGTTGTATTAAGTAGTTGGAAGGTATGAAGCTTCTTTACAAGGAAGGATAGGTTTTCCTGAGCTTTACAGAGACAGGTTTCTCTGTCAGATATGGCTGGCTGGACAACCCAGAAAGGACGCATGGAGCAGAAAAGCGTATAAGACAGCTGACTTGAAGGATACTCAAGATGGAATTTGCGATGCAGATTTTTCATAGTATCATTTAGAAATCGTTTCTGCATTTTTACTTTTCCTCTTGTGATGGTCTTCTTTTTTCCTGCAGTCAGGCGGCTAATATCATCTCGCATCAAGAATTCTCTGACCTTCTTTTGGAGCTTGCTTTGTGTTGATTGATATTTTCTTCTTCGAAAGCCTGATTCAATTTGGTTAATTTTGGCGAACCGCTTTCTTGAAAAACCAAGTGAGGTCTGTGCTGTTTTCTGTTGTTTGTAATGTTTTAGTATCTTTCCTGACACAATTCGTGAAATCATCTGAAGTACTCGCTCTTCTTTAGTGTCCTGGTATTTTTGTCTGATATTCTCTATCAACACATTATGAAAAAGGAGTGTTCTTTGAACTTCAGCAGGAAGTTTATGTCTTCCTATCTGTTTCTGTGTTTTTGATCGAGGGGGTTAGTGATGGGAATTTTGAGTCACTTAAAGGACTATGAATCTTCTGAGTGAATCACTAAAAAAGATCCGGATCTTTTGAGTCCTTTGAATCTGAATCAGTAGAAATTCTGTTGCTGAATGAGCCCAGCAGCCCACTCCCTAGTGCCTAATGCGCACGCACACAGAAAACCACTGTAATGCAGTTTTGAGGATATCCAGGGGAAATACACAAACACACACACACACACACACACACACAGTAAGCCTAGACAGGGGTGCAACTGCCCAATGTCAGGGGGATATGCAGCACACACACACACACACACAGGTTTTCTTTTTCTTTTCTTAAACAAATAAATAAATAAGTGTGCCAGACATCATCATGTATGGGCTTTAAATAATAAAGGTTTATTTTAAAGTATATCAGCCACTGCATGCCTACCATAATGGTGCCCTATGGTGCATACAGTATATACTGTACACACACACAAATATATATATATTAGTAACAATGTTAACAAATAATAAACAGTTGCAAACATTAACATTAAAATGATAACCATTGCAAAATAATGCCTTAAAACGCAAAAGTAAGCCTACAAATAAAGATCTTTTAAGGTGATGATGTGTAACAATGCTGCTACCAACATATTCTAGAGTGCTCTTTAGCTGCTACTAAATAATAACACGCTGTGCCTTTTCCCTTGCCCATTTATCTTGTATTGCACCATGCCAACAAATGCACCATGCCAACAGCCTGTATGTTTGACAGCACAGCTAACATGAACAGCTAATGGTAACCATGGTAACCAGAGTTACGTTTCCAGCTTCTTATTAGTTACTGTGAATGCTACCAGAGCCCGTCTGCCACCTTATATTTACCAGTTGTTATTTTGCCTTAATAAAATTGAGATGTGTCATACATGGGATTGGTATAGTAGGGTTTAACCAAAATCTAAATGTAGCTATCATCAGCCTAATTGATGAGGCTTAAGCTAGCCATAACCCCCCATTTGGCTGCTACATTTCTATGTTAGCAAACGCTAGCTAGCCTGCTAGCTAGTCTGTTAACATTATTTGCAAGCCTCCAAGCACAAACGTAAAGTCACCTTAAAACCTACCTGTGCCTGTCACCATCCACTTATTTAATTGCTGTTGCGTCCCCTGACATGTCTTCTCTTTTTCCCTGTTTCTTTTTCTGTTTTCAGCTCCTGACCTCCTTTGCTTTATCCATCTTCCATCCAACCAACTCACTACTCGTAGCCTAGTTCTAACTGCTTGTGTGTTGAGCGGTCATGGCGCTCACTCTCCCTCTTCTATGTCAAAATTCTATTATGGAATCTTAAGAGATGAGGCGCCTACTCTAGTCTGTTTAGTCCTCTAAAATGTTATATAACATTAAGGAAATGCAGAAATGATTTAGAAACGCACAACAGCAGCTACATATAGAAAATTCCCCAAACATTTTTTTTTTTTTTTTTTACCATCGCTTTGGCGCTCCCATGGTGCGGCGCCCCTATGCGCCGCATACAGCGCATACCCACTTTTTGCGCCACTGAGCCTAGATACATTCAAAACATTTTAACATGATAGGCTTGGCTGGTTAGGCAACTTATCAGAATTAAATATGTAATTTTGGAAATTGTGAATAGATACTTATTTTTTATTTTTTACTTAATTTAATAATTTAATTGTCATGTTTACAATTAACACATTTCAAGAAAACTGGTTCAGACGAGTTACAGTTGATTTGGTAGACTACAGAATGTTGCACAATGTAATTCGCAATGCAAATGGAGTGAATATCTACTGCCACTGGGTGGCGCCCTAGGCGTATATGGCGGGATTAGATCACTAATGTGAGCCAACAATAAAATACTGCTTAAAATGCCTTACCTGTTGTTACTATCAGAATTCTATCAACTGTTGATAACACTGCCAATGTATATATAATATATATAGCCTATATAACACTAGTCTTCACTGCACAAAACACACCTAACATTTGTCAACGGCTGTTTATTGCTGTAACCTATTTGGCAATTGACTGAACGAAGTCATCAAATGATTTTAGTCAGTTTATCTAACTTACCTTACACGTTAAACACGGCCTGAAAGTAGCGTTAATGCTGCACAAACGTCGGAAATTA
Source organism: Sprattus sprattus (assembly GCF_963457725.1). Taxonomy (NCBI): domain Eukaryota; kingdom Metazoa; phylum Chordata; class Actinopteri; order Clupeiformes; family Clupeidae; genus Sprattus; species Sprattus sprattus. The sequence goes on along the minus strand of NC_137928.1, from coordinate 26,092,375 downwards.
ATCTGACGACGGGCCTGCTTGCTGTTTCAATCAATTGAGGTTGGGTGAAAGACTAACTCAAAGGACTCAGGTGAAATGGGTCGGACTCGAAGGCTATCCGGTTGAGTGAAAGACTAACTCAAAGGATTCAGATGAAATGGGTCGGACTCGTATCCGGCTGGGTGAAAGACTAACTCAAAGGACTCAGGTGAAATGGGTCGGACTCGTATCCGGTTGAGTGAAAGACTAACTCAAAGGACTCATGTTGAATGGGTCGGACATATTTGAATATTAAAAAGGATGCAAACATCGGAGATGTCGCCAACGTGATCAGTCTCAGATAGCAGTCACGTTGGCGACATCTCCGATGTTTGCATCCTTTTTAATTTCAACTGAGTCCTTTGAGTTAGTCTTTCACCCAGCCGGATACAAGTCCGACCCATTTCACCTGAGTCCTTTGAATTAGTCTTTCACCCAGCCGGATACGAGTCCGACCCATTTCATCTGAATCCTTTGAGTTAGTCTTTCACTCAACCGGATACAAATCCGACCCATGAGTTCGCTCAGTCTATGGATCTGGATCTGTGTACAGCTCTGTCTGCAGGAAGTTCTTATTCAACCACACAGCTGGCAGCTCTGGGTCCGTATATCAATATGCTTAATCTAAGTTACTATGCAGATGAAAAACGGATGTGTTAATGTTATAGACCTACAGTTTGATGACATTCGCGCATTGTTTTAATAATGTTGTCCGTAGCAGCCAGAACCGAAAGATTCGGGTTAATTGAGACCACGGACTCTTGACTCATGGGTGAATTTAAGGATTCGGATCTTTGAATTAGGATCAGATTCAATCACCACTAAGGGGAATCAGACACACATGACCGTCGCTGGAGGCGTTTTTGGTATTTTCTGACAGCGGTTGTTTTCTTTGCCAGCAAAATCTTTAATTTTTGAATCTCTCTATATAATTTGGAGTTCTCCCGTTTTAGTTTTCTTCGTCCTGACCTCCTTTGTCTGAAACAATAAAAACAAATGACATTCTAATTAAAGTTAAAGTATGAATACAGAATGTGCCTTTAAGACACAACACATTGGACAGTTCAGTTCCATACGACAATGCTGACAACCCTAATAAAGAACTTCATGTCTCAATCTATCAGTGACTTACTGTACAGTTACTCTATAGAATATAATCATAAATGTATGGACCTATGCAGTCATCTAATCTAACCTGGATGGCTGTGGTTCAGGGCCTGGTTCAGGACTTGGCGGTGGTGTCGTCTCTGATTTGCTCTGCCTTCTTGCTCTGCACCTCTGCTGAGCCTCTCTCCAATACCTGCGTTTCTGTCTATGCTCCCTTTGACTCAGATCAGCCGCTCTGCTTGTCTGCCCTGCATTGCTCCTTTTGTTCCATCTATCTCTGTCTTTTTGCTTATTTTCTGCTCTGCTTCCAGGGTCAGAGCTGCCAGGTCTGTGTGACAAAACCAGCCCAATGGCCAATCAAAACCAGCCCAAAAGCCAATAAAACCAGCCCAATATCCGAACTCAAAATATGCCCCTGCCAAACCACATGGACTGCTTTTTAAAGTCCAACAGCATTGCTATCATTGCCAAATGTATTGTAAAATCTACCAAATGTTTAGTATGTCAGCATTAAAAGCAATTTTCCCTGTGAAAGTGTAGACCAATTCACTGAAGGACAAACTAACATGTTGCTTTGTCTTTTGCTTCATATGCATTTACTTAATGCAATACCTTATTTCAACTGACTATATTTCACTATATTTAAATCATGTACTTATAGTTCATAAATGTGTAAATAGTGTAACAAATCACGGATGAGTAATATGGCTTTTTATGAATAAACACTAAACACAACTCAATTTCAAAATGGCACCGACTTTATGCCCTGGTACAAGTTATCTCGAACAGACCGTTACCGTCACACAACTGTAAATGCAGTCCCAACACAAAACAACTATGCGCCCGCCGCAAGGCATTATGGGGCGACTATGCCGGCACGTTAGAATAGGCCAGTATATACTGAATTAAAGTAAATTCAGCTTGTTTCATGTCCATATGTGTACGTGCTGATCTGGAGTCAGTTCGGAAGGATTTGGGTATAAATATTTTTTTATATTTAAAGAAATTTATGTAATTGCCATGCAAAATTCGTTAACCCGAACCCGCGGACAAAGAATTCAACCCGCGGCAACACTTCAAAAGTAGCCCAATTCTGCCGTAAAACCGCGTACCTGGCAACACTGTCCAGGGTCGGCATCTCGCCTTGCCCTGTATTGCCGTTGCCTTTCTGCTGCTGAAAGCTTCATCTTCAACTTCCTACAACATAAATTATTCAATTTCCTTAAACTGGAAAGGTATAGCACTGATGTGCCCTTTACAAAATACATAAATAAATAAGTATATTCCTCAACATACTCAAATAAGATTGGAAACATTTGACTCAGGTGTTAGTCATTGTCAACTCTGTTAGGCATTGTCAGCCCTGTTACTGGTGTAATGATAACAGAGTTGATATTTTCAGCCATTTTCTGCCTTAACTACATGTGCTAGCTAACAATGAGATACCACATGACATGTGTAAAAAGATAATTCTATGGATTGTATCATGTTTTTATCACTTTTTGTTTTTAAAAGTTGATTGATTGATTCACTATGATTTGACAATAACAGATTTGACAAGTAATTAATCTACTATTGGTGTATTATAATTTTTTTTTATAAAATAATGGGAGGAGAAGAATGACATACCTTACTGCCTTCCACATGCTTTCTGCCAGAGGAAGTGACATCACAGGAAGCAGGTTTCATGTACTTATATGAATGCATTGGACATTATTATGGAGTTTTATAACAGAGATAACAGAGTTGACCAGAACGTATGGACAGACAAAATTATTTTTTTTTATATACTGAAATTTCATATAATACAGAAAATAGATATGCTGTGCTATTGATATTATTGATGTTAATAGAGTGAGTAAAAAAAAAATGAAAATTAGATTAAATTATCTAATTTTAATTCAAGTTCAATCTATGAACCCTGAGCCGAAGACAGTCAATATTGGATGGGGTGGGACTTATTAGGCTAATATTTTCTGAATACATTTGGTCAAAAATACACATCAAACATTATTATTTGTTAAAGTTTAATTCAATTATTAGTATTATTCAAAACTGATTCAATAAAGACTTGTCTGGGGAGGAATAACAAAGGGTGTATCTGGGAGACACAAAATGTATCCCCAATTCTGAAATGAGCCATGTGTTTTTATCGCCAGGCTGTATTCCGCCAAAAATCAAGTTAAGCTGTCAAGTAGCAAGTTCAGTTGCAGTGTAGCGCTTATATAAAAGATTAGCTTGTGACATCTCTAACAATTTAATATCTCATCCATTTTACATTAAACAGTCTAAATCTAAACTAAACAGGATTAACCCATCCTTATTACATTGAATCAACATAAGAACAGAACATAGCTAAATCTCCGCTTAGCATGCTAATTGCTTCTTATAACATCTCCGCCATGGAGCCACCCTAAAACTTTGAATGTGCATCCCCACATATCAGAGGCTACTTGGTGCTTGTTGCCAGTTCTATTTTAATTTATTAGCAGCAAGCTAGCAATAATGGTCGACAGCTTCAGTTAAGAACTGCAATATTCTGTTCCCCCTGATATTCAATTTCAGTAAAAAAAAAAAAAAAAAATCCAAGCAATGTCAAAGTGAATGGGGGAAATCTGTGGCACACTACCAGTTGACATCTTTGTTAATGCAGAATATGTGAAGTTAATGTGGGGAAAAAAACATATTTCATTAGTGTCTTTTAAGAGACCACCACAAGAACATACGTTTTTTGTAGGTAATGTAGTCCTACCCTTATTCTAGGCTACATGAAAATCTATATATTTTAGCTTTGACTGAACTTGACAAAGAAAAAAATAGTCTTCCAATTTTGAGTATAATATTATAGTGATAAAATAGACATCTGACAGTCTGGCCCAGGGCTATTTTGAAAACGTATGTTGATACAATATAAAACGAAAACGTTTGTGTTCAACCAGGCTGTATCTAGAGCAGTGGTTCTTAACCTTTTTGGAGGTACTGAACCCTGCAAGCTTCATCAGTGCATTCGCCGAACCCTTTGTAATTTGAAAAATAAAATATGATTTCTTCAAAACGACATTGCTAGTCAGCTGGCTTTACTGTGTGTCTTGACCCCTGCCGAACCCCTGAGAGTGGCTCAACGAACCCCTGGGGTTCGATCGAACCCAGGTTAAGAACCACTGATCTAAAGCCTACAACACAATTAATGGCAGGGAAGAGTGGTTGCGCGGATTTTAAACCAGTGTTCCCGGAGCCACCCAGCCAGAGATAGCATACCTCATACGGTTTGTGATTAATGCAAGTCCGCACTCCTCAGCTTTCAAGTGGTTTCATTTAATGTCAAGTTGCCAACTACTTCTAAGTAGTAACCCAGACTAGTGAAACTGAAATATCATAGTACTGTAGCTAGTATCACTACTAATGTTAAAAAGTTAACAAAGTTAGTTAGCAAGTCTACAGATGTGACTGACACCTGACCGACAGATAGCTGCTTCTTAACACACACATTGTTGCAAATTGTAGATCATAGGTTTAATAATATGATTATTGTAGATCATGAGTTAAATAATATATGACATAGATCATGGGTCGGGAACCTATAGAGTTCCTGCACCTGTCGTCATAGTTGCTGGTCGCGTGCCGAAAAACGATGGGCGTAGCCATTTTGGCAGTAATCGCGTCAGTTATCTGACAGGCACTGACTGGCAGTCACGGCTTCAGTTGACTGTCATTTAGCCGTTGGGAGTGATTAACCTATGTATGAAATTCAAAAAATATAAATTAAGGTTGAAAATCACAGCCACTTAGGTTGGGTACGTTCAAAAACACAAACTAGCAAGTTACAGATGCACTGCAGTAGCTACCCAAGATAACAAACAAACATGCTAACGTGACACTGCCGTAGCTAGTCAAGCTAATAAACAAGCAATGCTAACGTGACACTGTCTATCAAACTGGGATCATTTAATACTTACCCTTGCAGTGATGATGCCGAAGTTTTTGGATGCAAGACTCCACAGTCGAAGTTGTGTTACGAAGCCGGACTGACACCATTTATAAGCCTCCAAGCCTTTGTATGCTCTGAGGGAGTCCCCAGTATAAACTAAGGGAAAATTGAGCAGATAGCTGTGGATGTCAGCGTAGCGCAAGTCAGGTAAATATATTCTTCGTTGTAGGATGTTATGCTCTTGAAAAGCACCCCAGGAGCGTTATATGGGTCACTTATATTTAATCTCTGTAATTTTGGCATCATCACTGCAAGGGTAAGTATTAAATTATCCCAGTTTGATAGACAGTGTCACGTTAGCATTGTTTGTTTATTAGCTTGACTAGGTACGGCAGTGTCACGTTAGCATGTTTGTTTATTATCTTGGGTAGCTACTACAGTGCATCTGTAACTTGCTAGTTTGTGTTTTTGAACGTACCCAACATAAGTGGCTGTCATTTTCAACCTTAATTTATATTTTATTTATTATTATTAGTTATATACGTATATTCGCTCGGTATGAACTCTTCAAGGCTGGCGCCGGTCGTAATGTTTACTGCCAAAATGGCGTCCGACAATCAAAAGTCACGTGACGCAGGAGCTCTATGGCTCGCGAGACACCACTGGCTCTTTTGCTGACGGCTGGGGCTCTTGGACGAAATGGGTTGGAGAAAAAAAAACGTGGAATCAAGAGATCAGCCTAGGCCTAGTGGAAGGCTTAAATAACAGTCAATACTAGTTATATTAAAATGACAAGGCTTCGTGGCAAATACGTATGTCTATCTGAGTTATTTAATTTAACTTTCCACCTCACTTGACTCCGTAACCATAGCCTGCATAATATTGTTACATTCGCGGCTGGTTGCCATGCCAATATCTAACAAAATCACAGATTTCCCTACATTTCCGTCAACGAGAAAACTTCCATTGTTAAAGTTGATAGGCTAGAGAAAAATATCGAAAAGGAAAAAAAACATATTGTGCAGCCCTGGTGTTTCTATCGGCGATTTCGAAATAGAAGTTGCCGACTTGACCTCATCTGGGTGGGCAAGTTAACTTCAAATCAGTGAACGATCAGCTGGAAGGAATCGCACGTCAGCGAGCACAGCTTGCGAAATGGGAAAGCTTCCATCTCAAGACGAACTGCTTCTAATACAGTTTTTTACAATCGGATACACACTAAAATCAAAAGTGTAACACAATTATCAAAACCTTCACTCAAGGAGCAAAACAACGGCTCAGATCTGCACAACTATAAGCACATTTAAACATCACACTTTTTGCGAAACCATACACACAAGTGATTTGCAAAGCACTAAACACACTTTTATGCTTTAGACACAGACGTATATCAAGAGGTCACTTCCTTGCAATTCCAAAACACTCTGTCAAGTTACCACACCTATGAGCCGGTCAAATAAACACAGCCATCAAGTGCCCAAACACATGATTGCTTAATTGTAGACACAACAAACAGGTTTAAGCACTATAGAAATGCAGCAGATGAGTAACTGTAATCTGTCTTCAACCAAAATGGAAGGAGTCAAAAGAAGAATGAGGGTGAGAGGGGGAATCCACAGAGGAGGAGAAGAAGGAAGAGGCCGAGGACATGCCATGAGGCTGAGGTCAAGGTGGAAGTAGAGGAAGACCTGTAGCAGGAGGAAAATGTGCTCAAAGAAGAAGAAGACCCAATGTATCAAATACAGTAAACTTGAAAGGAGGACAGGCCCATATTCACGCAAGAAGAAGATATAGAGATCATAAACATGCTTTTGGCAAATACGTAATGCTATCAGGCTCAGAGAAATTCAAGCAAACAATATCGGTGACCATGCCATTTTCAGTACAGTACGTAATATCCATCAGGTCTCTCTATTTGCTGAGCTTACAGTGTTATGCACACTACTGAAGTAGCATGAAAACTGGGACATGTTTTGTTGTGATTCTCCATGTTGACTGATTTGGGTATATGGAGAGAATTACGTAAATTATATTTTCATCTGCATTGGTCTTGGGTAGTGTTTTTACTGTATTGTGTATTTTCACTTTCTCTGTGTACTTCACTTACACTACTCTAATCACTGAGAATACTATTGCTAAAAGTGTTTTAGGTTTATAACAGAAGTGTGTAAGTGGTACAAACTGAATTCAGTATATGCAATGTGTGTGTTTCATATGGTTTTGTTAAATGAGTGTATACATTTTACAAGAGTGTTTCATTTTGCAATGGATCTGATGTTTTTGCTCATTGTGTGTGTGGTTGTGCTTATTGTGTGAGGCGATTGAAAAGCAAAACAAAGCAGTCAAAATTGTGTGTATCCGATTGTAAAAAACTGTAACTTGGAATGAACTGCCCATTACATAACGCACATTGCAATATGTTAGTATTGCCGTGTTACCCATGTTCGGTTCCACTTATGCATGCGAGAAATCTTTCTCACATATGAAAAATATAAAGACGAACCTGCGTTCGCGTTTAAACGATGAAAGCCTCAATGCTTGCATGAAGCTTCACCTCACTGAATATGTGCCAGACTACAAGGCCATCAGCAAGTCTATGCAGCACCAGAAGTCGCATTATCTCTGGTAGGCCTAATGTTCAATTTCGAGTGTTGTGTTGTGTTGTCAACGTTGTTAACTTCATGTCGTTGTTACGCTGTAACGTTGTTAACTTCTGTCATTTCCCAAAGCCATTTATATTTTAAAGGTGCAGTAAGGATTAATAGCTATTCGCTAAAGGTATGCTAGCAGCTAAAACTAACGAAATCTCTTGAAATGTGCTGACTTTGACATTATGACAAACTAATTACTCAACGACTGTCCTTACACAGTCAAACATCAATCATGTGCAACACAAGACTAAGCAAGACGGCAAATAAGCTACTTACTAGATCGGCAGAAGGTAATCAAAGTCAGGTCGGCGGGCATCGGCAGGGAAAACTACAGAAGGCAGTTATATGACTATCGACCCTGCTATGCCATTGGCACGGACGCAATTCTCCATATTAAAAGTCATTGTAGCGCCCCAATTTTTTTTAAGCTGTTATTTTCAGGTTAAACTGCTTATCGTAACCCTAATCCTGAAGCATAATTGTTGCATATTGTGCCTTTAAGTTACTAGTACAATAACTTTTAAAACTAGTAGAAAATGAATTTTAAAAACTCTGTTGAATAAAAGTAACTGTTAGTTAAATGTCCAAACCCCTTCTTGTAATGGTCTTTTTGTGGCTCTTCTGAGATTAAACAAAAAAAAATGGTAAAAGTGGCTCTCCAGGCAAAAAAGGTTCCCGACCCCTGACATAGATGATAAACAATGACACTAACAAGAAATACTGTTCGCTAATCGCCTATCCCAATGCTATCCTATCTTGTTGTTGTACTCGTATTGTCAGAGCTAGCTGGCTGAATGAATGAGTGAACGCGATCTCTTAAAAAAAAAGAAGCCAATGGCAAAGATTCTACCGCGCTGCATATTCCACCAATCAAAATACTAAAAAGACGGGCATTCTAGATCTTTGAGCTCCGAGCAAGAGCTTGCTGCCCTGGCTGCTGGCTGGCTTGCTTGAGCCTGTGGCGTGTAGGCTACGCAACTAAACGTTTGGTCATTGTTTTTTTTGTATCCCGGGTCTATCTGTGAAAACCGGGGACAGGCCACCAAAAACGGGGACTAAGAGGCAAAACTCAGGATCGAGTGGAGCTCCTTGACAGTGGAGGGCCGTTTCCACTACACTCGCACACTCTCCACTCTTTTCTGTGGCTACCCCAGCAGCAGATATTAAATGTCCCAAATAGCCTCGGTCTGGAAGAACCAGCACTTTTTGAGTTTTAAATTCAAATTATGCTGTTGAAGCCTGGCTAGGACCAGCTCTAGGCATTCAAGGTGTTGACAGAAAGTGGTAGAAAAAATTACAATATCGTCCAGGTATAATAACAGGGTGTGGAAGCTTTGATTGCTGAATATGCGTTCCATTAACCGTTGGAAGGTCCCTGGCACAATACACAACCCAGAGGGCATCCTGTTGAACTCAAAGAGCTCAAAGGGTGTGCAGAAAGCAGTTTTCGCCTTGTCTGATTTGCTCATATATAGCCACTAGCTAAGTCCAAGGTGCTGAACAAGGTAGCTCCACTCAAGGCATCCAAGGACTCCTATCCTACGTAGTGGGAATACATCCTTGGGAGTTTTTGTATTTAGCTGGCGATAATCCACACAAAGGCGAATTGAGCCATTTTTTTTGCACTACCACAATGGGTGAGGCATATGGACTGTAACTGGGCCTGACTATGTTCTTTTCTAACAGCTCGTGGACATGCTTCTAAACTAAATCGTACTGTGAGGGCAGGAGGCGGCGATACCTTTGTCGCACAGGGGCATTATCGAGCAGGGGAATGGTTTGCTGGACTAAGGTGGTGCATCCAAGGTCACCATCTCCCTGACTAAATATGCCACTGCACCTTTCTAGCAAGGCCCAAGTATCCTGCTGTTCTTTTTCTGACAGGGTAGGCCAGTCCAGCTGCGAGAAACCAGCACCATTGTTGTCAACGTTGACGAGTGTGAGAGATAGAGAGAGAGGGAGAGAGAAGAAGAAAGGGAGGGAGAGGGTGCAGAGATGAGGTGTACGATGCAGTTACAGAAACTCTCTCTGCTGCTCTAGACTAGGAAATAGTCTAGCGTGAAGCTAAGTTACTTTTTGTGAAGATGTCGAAACTCGATTCCAGCTTTAGGAGGAGCGAAAGAAACGCATTTACAACCGAAGTTTGCCTACCTGTGGCTGCTATCCCCTCGGACGCTGAAGTTAGCATAAGGCTGGAACTTAACTCCATCAAATCCCTGCTGGAGGATGCCTACCGGCGACAATCCCTGTTGTTATCCCGCCTGGATTCCTTACATCCACCCCGCCAGCCTGGCGTCCTCTCCCCCAGCTCTGAGTCTTCCATCGCTGTAGACTTGGCCACTCCATCCGACCCTTGGACGGTGGTCGGAGCGAACAACAGTCGGGGTTGCCCGACTCCAGCGCTGATCCTTGAGGACAACGAGGAGTTCACCATCCCTCTCACAAACTCCTTTGCTCCACTGGAGTCATCGGCCCAGTCCTCCATGACAGAGGTGCGAGGCACTCCAGGAGGTTTCCCAGCCCTGGAGAGTGGTAGTAGCGCCGGGCTACAACTCGGCTCGGAGGTTTCGCCAGAGTTCGCTCAATCCTCCAGGAAACGCTGTACTTCACCGCTGCCGGCTTCGAGATGTGGCAAGCGCCGTCGCTACTTCTCCCCCACCCATAGTCCAGATTACGTCGACGGCCCAGGTACAGCTGACCCGCCACTACAACCCCAGCTTGCTGCAACACATTCGACCAGACCCGCTCCACCAGCGATGACTGATGACGTCACACTCCTGAGCCCTCTTTCTCAACTCCCAAGCCTGGCGACCTCTCCCAGATCAACACCAGTGCTGCCCCCTGCCTCTGCGGCAGCCCAGCCCGCAGCCTCTCGTACCCGCCCCCTCAATATCCCTTCCTATATGTATAAAGGCACCGCAACACCGCAAATCCTCCTTCTTGGAGATTCCAGCATCAAGGGAGTGAAACTCCCGGTAGGTGTCACCTACTGTTTCTCTAGGGGCAAGTCAGGTGATTTCACTGTGCTTGTCCCCAAGCTCCTTGCTCATCACCCATCCGTGAAAACTGTCATAATTCACACCGGGTCGCATGATCTTATGGACAGACAATCCGTCAGATTGCACATTGATATCGAAGAGCTTTGTATGAAAATCGAATCACTAGGTAAACAATGTATTGTATCCGGCCCCATCCCCTCTCCGTTCAGAAGTAATGAGCACTTTAGTCGCCTTTATGGTCTACATCACTGGCTTGGCCACTTCTGTGTTGCGGCTGGCTACAATTACATCACAAACTTGGACTCTTTCTGGGCTAAACATCATCTTTTCGACACAGATAGGCGTCACCTCAGTACAGAGGGAGCCAAGCAGCTCACCTTTAACCTGATGGAACACTTACCTAGCATCTGACATAAGGATCAGCTTGACCCTCCCCGGGTTCCCATATGCACCCCTCCTCCTATTAATGAGGGTCTTGCTGGTTTCCCTCTAGATCCTGGTTCGATCCCAGCACCCAGGCCGAGCTGGTAGCATGCCATTATTCCGACGCCCCTTTGGTCCGACCCGTCAATATTCCGAAAATTTCCCATTAATCCTACAGCCCACTAATTCGAAATGATTAACATAAACCCATTGCTCCGACAGCTCAATGTTCCGACCAATGGCTGTTTGGGGTCGGTCAACATAATTCCCCAGGTCGTAGTTCCTCGCCCCTCTTTTACCCGGTGCCAAGTAGACTGCCGCTGTAAGGACAGACGCACGTTGTTGCTGCTCTACTTTGCGCCCAGACACCAGAGACGCAATTGAGACAGATACGGACAAGTTATTTCGATTTTTGGTCGAGCTAGAGAAGTCTAGGCCAGCAGCGTCTTTGCAAATGTAAAATAAACAAAACAAACCAACTACGGATGGGCTAACAGCAGCATAGGTCTACTGCAGCCACGCACAGTTCGAGGACGGGAGGATAGCTTAATGGAAAGAACCCTGTTTGCGCTGCTTTTCGAGAGCTGTCATGGAAAGATGATTCCGCTTTGGTTTTGAGATTCACAGTTTTCTATCGATTTAGCCTATATAATTATAGTAACAATAATAATAATAATACTATAGGCCTGTTGGCATGCATTATTTTATCATGAGGTGACGGTGATCTAAAGCAGCTTTTGGTCGGAACATTGAACTGTCGGGACAAAGGGTTTCAATTTATTGGTGAAAATCTATCTAAGACTAAGGGCTGTAGGATCAATGGGACATTTTCGGAATATTGACGCATCGGACCAATGGGGCGTCGGAAAAATGAGCTGACCCCGCCGAGCTCTAGTCCCCGGGCCCCTTCCCCCATCCCTGTTATCCACTCTACCAGACACTTGCCCTACAAATAGGGTTGGGTACCGAGAACCGGTACCAATACGGCACCGGTTCCATACAACCGATACCTACCCGGACCGAAATGCAACGCAGATTTCGGTGCTTCCTTTCGGTGCCTGAGCAGATTTTTTTTTTTTTTTTTTTTTAATTTTTATAATTTAACAAAACTAGCGATAGCTAACGAGATGTAACGTTAGTGGCGTAGATCTTTCTGAGTACGATCTGTATACTTTTTTGTGTTGCTAACAGATTTTGTGGGGCACATATAAAACTGCTCCATCTCCCAATGTAGACTCTCGCCTGTGTCGCTCACGCTGCATTCCGTATGGGACTAGTGGAAATGAGATTTGTGTTGAGTAGTTGCCATGGTAATGGGTTGACTTGCGTGTGGTTTCGGTTTCAAGATAAGTGTGGTTGTTCTAAGCAGAAGTTGGATACGCTTTATTAAACGGAGAGCTACCGTCTCATCCAAAGATATTCCTTCTCAATGTGAGTTCTTAAGAGAGCACTCGGACGCTACAATAACATTGCAACAGTCTGACAGCGAAGAGCAGGCAGCCTTGCACAGAGCAAGCACAAACAGAGCTAGCCATCAATATAACGGAGAAAATGTCGAAAGGTAAACGATCAAAAGTGTGGCTGTATTTCGCACAAAAAGATTCAAACAACGCGACGTGCAGCATATGCAACAACAAAATTGTGTGTAAATGCGGGAGAGAACTCAAGAGGCTCTGAAGCTAAACTCTTAAAGGGGCAGTACACATTCACGAAACCAGTGGGTTTAAATAAATGCAAACATATTAATATTTTTTTTACTCTGAAGGCAAACATGCTCATATTTCTGCAAAAGTATTACTGAAGTGTGAAGTGTGTGTACAGAGTGTGTTATGTATTTATTTATATTTATTTAAGTATACTGTAAACAGTTGTTATAAGTTAATATATTGTTCATAGTTGAAGTTAAAAGGTTTGAAGCCAAGTGTTTTGTATTTATTTTTATTTATAGTATACCTTAAACAGTTAATATATTGTTAAATTTGAAGAAAACTATTTGCCTTGGCAATAAATAAGCCTAATGTCTTTAATTAAAAAAAAAAAAAAAGTATCGGTTCTGGCACCGTTTAGGCACCGGTATCGTTTTAAAAGTATCGGTTATGTACCGGTATCGGAAAAAACCCAAACGATACCCATCCCTACCTACAAAGCACTTTGTCCTGTTAGGGGTCCAAACCTGCGCAACCTCCGCTCCCTCGAGCGCACAGCTCCCCGCACTTCCACATCATTAGCTGCAATTGCCTGTCTAGTTAATGCCCGGTCTATCGCAAACAAAGCACACATCCTAAATGACTTGTTCGTCAGCAGGAACTTGGATTTTCTATTCTTGACAGAGACCTGGCAACACAATATGGAATATATTCATTTAAACGAATTGTGTCCCTCAGGCTGTTCTTACATCGGCTCTCCACGACCATCCGGCCGGGGCGGTGGTCTTGCGGTTGTGTGGAACGCCAGTTACATTTGCCAAATAGTGAACACTGAGTCATACCAGTCTTTTGAAATTTTATTCACCAAAATTGGCCGTGATAGACCGTTTTACTGTGCCGTAATTTATCGCCCCCCTGGTCCAGCTTCACAATTTCTCTCAGACTTCTCTGATTTTATGACCACAGTGGTAAAGCTTGATAACCTGCTGATAGTTGGCGACTTCAATCTGCACGTCGACAGTGACAACCGCAGAGCTAGTGAATTCATCAGCATCACTGAATCGCATAATTTAACGCAGCATGTCAAAAACGCAACCCATGACAGGGGTCACACCTTAGATCTTGTCTTCTCCTTTGGTCTCAGCATCCTAAATACCAGCTGTGAGGATCTAGCGATAAGTGATCACAAATGTATATTTTTTAACTTGTTTTTATCTCCTGACCCTCCCCCCAACGAAAGACCTATACGCTTTCGTCCCATGTCCCAGAAGGCTGTGAACCGTTTTTCCTCACTTTTTAGCAGTGATTTGTTTTTAAACGCTAATGATGTCGACCACATGCTGGATTCTTTTAATGCCCATTGTTCCTCCATTTTAGATAAAGTTGCCCCTGTAAAAACTAAACAAACGTCCTCTCACAATTCTCATCCATGGATCTCTGATGAGGTCCGCCGCCTGACGAGGAAGTGCCGCAAGTTCGAGCGGCTGTGGAAGAACACAAGGCTCGAAGTCCACCGCCTACAACTCCGCCAACTCAGGCGCTCCCTTAACGACCTGATCAGAGACAGCCGTTCTGCCTATTTTGCCAATTTGATAACATCATCCAAAGGCAACCCCAAACGCCTTTTTGACACGATCAGCAGCATTGTCTCCCCTCCCACACCTGTGCTGCCTTGCTTTTCCCAGGATGATTGCAATCTGTTCCTAACATTTTTTATAGAGAAGATCAAAACCATCAGATCTGACATCCAGCACAGCCCTCTCTCCCACAGCCCTCCTCCCTCCCCTCCCTGCAACCACCCTCCCCTCCCTGCAACCAGTTAGTGTCCTTCGCCCCAATCAGCCCTGATGATCTTAATAAGATGGTAAAGAGCATGAAACTGTCCTCTAGTCCCAATGACATCCTTCCACCATCATTTTTCTCCAAAATCTTTCCCACTATTGAACCGGCCATAACTGCCATTATTAATTTGTCATTGTCCTCTGGCCAGTTCCCGTCTGTCTTCAAACATGCCGCCATCCAGCCTATCATTAAGAAGCCGAATCTTGACCCCTCTCAGCACAAAAACTACAGACCCATTTCCAAACTCCCATTCCTCTCCAAAATCCTGGAAAAAGTAGTTGCTAGTCAACTGACAGCCTTTCTTAACACTCACTGTCTCTTTGATAAGTTTCAATCTGGTTTCCGCAAACTTCACTCCACCGAAACTGCCCTGTTAAAGATTACTAATGACATTCAGATGGCTGCTGACAACGGTGAGACTTCTGTTCTTGTGTTACTGGACTTAAGTGCAGCCTTTGATACAATAGACCACCATATTTTAATCAAGAGGCTGCATGACTGGGTGGGCATTTCAGGGATTGCACTAGAGTGGTTTGCCTCCTATCTGTCGGACAGGACCTTCTCAGTAGCCATTGGGGACTTTGCCTCTCCCCCCTCCCCCCTCTCCTGCGGTGTCCCGCAGGGGTCAGTGTTGGGCCCTCTCCTCTTTACACTATATCTGCTGCCTTTGGGCCAACTTTTACGTAATTTTAACATTCCCTATCATATGTATGCCGATGATCTCCAACTCCATTTTAGTTTTAATCAAAAAGATTTACCCAGCCTATCAAAACTTTCAGTATGCCTGGACGCCATCAAGGTATGGATGGCGGATAACTAGCTACAGCTGAATAAGGACAAAACAGAAATTTTAGTCTTTGCACCTGTCACTTTAACATCTGAGATCTCAAAGCACCTGGGCACTTACTCTACCTTTGTCCGCCCAAGCCTGAGAAATCTTGGGGTGATCTTTGATGGTTCCCTGTCTTTTGAGCTCCACATAAAACAGCTTACGAAGTCCTGCTTCCTCCATCTGCGAAACATCAGCAAACTGAGGTCCATTGTGTCTTATTCTGAACTGGAAATGCTCCTCCATGCTTTTATCTCATCCCGTATTGACTACTGCAACTCCCTTTTCCCAGCTCTCAAGAAATCAGCTGCCGCCAGACTACTAACTAGAACAAATAGATATTCCCACATAACACCCATCCTTAGCTCCCTCCACTGGCTCCCCGTTTAATACAGGATACAGTTCAAAATTCTCACCATTACCTACAGATCTTTCCACCGACAGGCTCCTCTCTACCTGGTAGAATTACTCAACCCCCATTCAGTATCACGATCCCTCAGGTCCACTGATCAAAACTTTCTTTCTGTCCCACGTACCCGCCTCAAAACCTGTGGCGACCGCGCTTTCGCAGCCATGGCCCCTAGGTTATGGAATGACCTACCACTGGATCTTAGGTTTGCTCCCTCAGTGGACCGCTTCAAGAGCCTCTTAAAGACCCACCTTTTTAGACAGGCATTCTGTTAATTTATTCTTTACACCTTTCACAAGGCCTACTGTATTAACCCTTGTGCTGATTATTATCTTATTGTATGGTCTTAAAATTTGTTTTGCTTTTATTGCTTTTATATGGTTTTGTATATGCCTGTTAGGTTTTATGCTGTGTGTATGCCTTCCTGTGTTTGTACATTGGCCTACTTTGAACTGAATTGTAAAGCACTTTGTGACTGTTTTGTCTGCGAAAGGCGCTATACAAATAAAATGTACTTACTTACTTACTAACTGAATAAAGACTACCTGCTCATTGGATCCTTCTGGTGTTCAAAGTGGATGGATGAATTTGGGACTGGCTCCATGGCGACATGCAGTTCTCCAAGCATGGTTTTTTGCCGAAGCCACTGATCTTGGTTCCCAACGTTAATAACCGGCACAAGAAGGCTGCCACAAGTGACTGAGAGGTAAGTAGTTGGCCATCCGTAAAGGACACGGGCTCCAGGAGAGTGTGAACCCTAGACCCTGATGACAAGTGACTGGAACTAACTTCATGGACCCAGCGGGCACTCGTACCGCAGGGCCCTGCTGTACTCGAACAGATCCCACTCTGCCACTCTCCAAGGCCCGTTCCACCTGCTAGCATTCGGATATAGCTTACTGCCATCCCCTGCCTGCCTGTAGGACATCAGGAGATTGAAAAAGTGCACTTCCATTGTCTACAAAATGTTTATGAAACAATTACGGATGACATTAATTCCGAGGAGGCCAGGAACGGAATCTTTGTGGGGCTTGACCTTTAGGTTGGCTGGGTTTTTGGTAACAAAGATGCCCATTTTAGGAAGTGTTTGGCTGAGGAGGTGTATGTCTTGCTCTAGATACCCTAAGTGGGGTATCTCTAAGCTGTTGGCAGCCTTTAGTGTGAGCCAATTACAGGGCTGTAAGCCAAGCTTAAGGCGGGATAGCAAACATTGTTCAAAGGATTTCTGTGTGAGGGTGGTCACCATTGACCCAGTATCGAGCAAGCCACCGCCACACCTCTATGTCTGGACATTTGCCAATGAGTTGTGATGCACCTACTGAATGGTAGCCAGGGGTATCCCTACACAACAATTGGGCCATAACATCAGGGCGTGCTAGTTTTCCTGCGGTTGCTGGGTGACAGAGTAAGAGCCCGCCTCGACCAGAGGGGAGCTGGGCAGAAGCGGGCTATATGGCCAGGCTGGGCTCATCGTAGGAATATGAGCTGCCATCAGCAATAAACTGGTAGCAAGGGCCCCATGTCTGTGGTCTGGATTGTGGAGGGCCAGGGAATGAGGAGGAATCAAGGCGCATTAAGATGGTATCTAATTGGGCCTGTTGCTTCCGAAAGGCTCTCTTTTACTCCTGCCAGTTCGTTAGCAGGCTGAACAGACACATCACTAGAGGCAACCTCCATCTGTTGGGTAGCATGTGAGCTAAAGGACTGGGCGCGGGGCCTAGGGCTCCTAGAGTGCTCACGCCTCCTCTACGTAGTGTATGGCTTCGCTGCGAAAACATCAAGGTAGTGATGGTTGGATGGAATCTGTCTTGGCGCTGCAGCTCTCACTTTAGCACACTTTCTCTTACGTTCTCTACAAACTGGTCACGCACAACTATCAGGATGGGCAAAACAAGCTGAGTCCTTCGTCTTCACTCCTTCTAGCATGTACATGAGGGTACGGGGATACTCCCTCAGGGACCCCCCCTCAACTTTCCGTCTCTGGAAATACTGCTTCTGGAGACTAAGACCCCGTTTACACGGTGGGAAAACGCAGATATTTCCATGCGGTTTGGCCTTTCATTTACACAAAAACGAAGGTTTTATCACGGAAAAAGATAATTTCTAGAACTCTGGCCAAAGTGGAGATTTCTGAAATAGAATCATATATTCCATTTGTGCATCAATGTTTTTAGTTAAGGGAAATGTACAAAAACATCAAGGCATGTCAGACAACTTAGAAAAGTCTAAAAGGCATTGGACTGTAGAGTGTTAAGGTAGTGCTCATTTATACCTTAAAGCAAACGCAGGATTGCATTCTTTCCACCCTGTAGCCTCACGGAATCTCAACCCTTTCCCAGTGTGTGACTATTGGCTTTAACAATGGTATCCCCTGCACTTCCACCAGTGGACAACGAGTTTTCCATTCCATCTTGTCTACCTGTTGTAGTAGCCTAGATTAAATACACTTAAATATCTAGGACTCATAGCCAATTTAATAGATTAGCCTACTTATGCAAACCTACAGGTTTGGCATAGTTATGATGGCGCTTCGGGGCGTATATGAGGGTTCATGTAAACAGAAACTTTTTTGAAAACGACCTTGTGTGTACAACGTTATATTTGAAAACGGAGGGGCAGCAATATTCGTTTCTGTAAATACTCGGCTATGTGTAAATGTGGTCTAATATAGGACTGAGAAAACAAGCAGATGTAGTGGCTTGACCAGTCCAGTGCCCCGAGGGTCCAGCACTACCTGGGGTTGGGGCTGATATCCTGGTAACCTCTTCCCGAAGCCTACTGTTGTCTGCCTGCAACTGTTGCACAAGCTCAGTTAGGGCCTTAAGTTGGGCTGCCAAATCTTCCTCTCCCATGTTTATGCTACAAGTCGGCTGTGAGGATCCAGCTAGAGTTGAAAACAACAAATGGGAAGGGAAGAGAGAAACATTTAATTTCAAATGTGCCATAGGGGCCAGCCGAGACTTAATCCAGCACTGCTCTCCACCACTCTACTTAACCTCCTCACCCCTCACTTGCTGTCTGGCCTCGTCTTGAATGGACATCTCTAACGTCAACTCCGGACTTTTTGCTCAACGCGATTGTTCCTGCTCCTTTGTAATTTCAAAGGTTAGGTATTTGCTTTGTGTTATTTCCAAGGTTAAGGTATTTTGAGTTTAAGTGTATAATTCTTAAATTTGCTTTCTTCCCTGGACTGTTTCTGTTAATTAAGATCATCTTCTGAGCGTTTTTATTCCTAGCACTTTAAGTTTGATCACTAAACATTTTTAGTTTATCGTTTTGTCTCTGCTTGCCTGTTATTGGTGTCTGGCTGACTGAATAAACTCCGCTACCTCAAAGTCTGTGTTTCGCCTGAAGTCCCTGATAGCATCACAACAAGCTTAAGCATGACTGAGTAGGATACATGGTGAAGAGCATTTTCTCATCATGTCCACTGGTTGCCTAGATCATGTGAATTTAGGCCTTGCTCATCTATGCAAAATGCACTGCATACGTAAACTGAGATCTCACATATGATCCTGAAGGTGGGCCTATTCAAATTCATGATTTCACACACATGTTTCTCATACCTGTACGTTAGGGTGCATCAAAATGTAAGGCAAAATTTTATCTTCAAAATATGGAACCGGCTGGGGTTGCATTTTGTTCGAATACGCATAGAAATGACTTTGCTGAAGTTTTGTGAAAATTCATTGAGATTTAGAGGTGCAAGTGGGCCGGATTAACACTTTCTGAGGCCCGGGGCTAATTACCCGGGTGAGGCCCTTCATATCATGATGTTCTGACGCATGACCTCACACAAACCCACTGACACATCAGCGTACACAGTAGGCCTACCAATCTATGACAGACTATTTAAAGTGAACTGGTAATATGATTTCAATTCAATTAAATGAATTTCAATTCAAGGGTAGCTTTATTATAATTGCAGTAGTGTTGACAAAGCTGACAGAATGAGGATGGGGAAACAAAATGTATCTGAATTGGCCTATTTGAAAATGTAGGAAAAAAGAAAGTATGAAATTGGTGATTTGGTGACTTTGGCAAATCATTACAGAAAAAGTAATAGGCCCTACAATGCATTTGCTATCAAGTACAGCAAGTTAGGCCCAGACAACATAAATTAACTGTTTTTTGAAAGTTACTTAATTTATAGAAATGCATCCTGTTTTTGTAAACTCATCAAAAACTATAAAACAATGTAGGGCCCAGGCCCGGTTCTGAAGGGGTAGCAACGGGAGCAATTGCACCCGGGCCCGTGTGGAGGGGGGCCCGTCCTCTTTGATCCTTTCTGATATACCGAGTGTGTCTGTAACAGCACAAGTTGACCCTGTGGCCTGTGCAACGCAATCGATTTATTTAAAAAAAAAAAATGTATCAAATCACATGTATCACGCCCCCCTCCCCCCGTGGGAAAATCGCTACGCAGGCTGGTTAGTTAGACTTAGTAGGCTAAAATGTCGGGACACAAATCCGGTTCGCTAAAGAGAAAGGAAAGTAAATGGAGGAGCGAAGGTACAAAAAAGGAGGCAGAAAATGCAAAGAGAATTTATACATCTTGGCTGAGTAGTAGGTCAAGTAGACAAACGGCAGAGGATACGGGCCCTGAGACAGATGTTAGCGCATCCACTAGCTCAGCAACACAGGATGGATCAACAGACAGCGGCAACTGCTACTACATCCAGTGTGGAGAATATAAGTGACATAATCGCCAGATTTGCTGCGGCCAAGACACGACGCATACAGTTTTAAGGTAGGGCAATGGGGAATCAAGACAGTCCGCTGCGGCTGCATGCTTTCAGTTCAGTTGTGTTGATGTTGTTTAATTGATCGGATTTAGACTAGGTTTTTTTTTTTTTTATGCGGGGGGCACCCGGGCCCAGAATAGCGCCGGACCGGGCCTGGTAGGGCCTATTGTAGGCTATTAAACAAAGGTCAATGAAGGCCCCGGCTATGGCTCAAACGGTTTGGGCATTGAATGGTTAATTTACTCCGGGAGTAGCGCCCTGGTACATGTCCGGTTACGCACAACAAACCCCAAGCAAGAAGACAGGCAGGAATGTACGATGCAACATACTTGGGGGGAACTGTTTAAAATGTGCACACAAACAAGCTAAAACTATTTTACACATTAATGGGGCTGGGTCATATAGAGGAGGCCGCCGCGTCAAACATGACTCACCAAGGGACTTCAGAAGGCCCGTCTTCAGCTCTTCTTCCGTGCGAAATCATTAATGAGCTCCTCAAAGTCCATTTGGGCCAGCATGTCGTGCTCAATTGACATTAAAGTCAGATTGTTAAGTTTGTCCTCCAACATTGTCGTTCTCAGCCTGTTCTTGATAATTCCAAGTTTGGAAAATGACCTCTCCCCGCTGGCATTGCTGACAGGCAATGTAAGGTAGATCCGCAGTGCTATGTTGGTGGTAACTGCTACAGCGGGCTGATTACTCCTCCACATGTTGGTTAATTTGCGTGTTTTCTGTAATAATTCTTTCGCTCCTACCTTTTTTATTTCATCTAATTTTAGTTTTTTTGCTCCGCTCTCGTGTTTCCTTTGGCCCGGCATTTTCGCTCGTTTTTTTTTTTTTCTTCTATTAATTTTTGTCATTTGACCTTCAGCGACCGGAGGCCCCCCCTAGCGGCGAGGCCTGGGGCTACAGCCCGGTTAGCCCATTCGTTAGACAGCAGCATGTGAAATTTGAAATATTTGTATATTCTGACGTTTTCTGATTTTGCCGAGGTTTCGCACAAAGATACAAAAACTATACTTGAAAATACCATATTTGGTAATACAATTGTATTTAAATCACATAAATGAGAAGTACACACAGAAACTTAATTACAAAACTAGACAGTCAGACTGCAAACCTTGGCCAAAACGGCTCACTGTCAAAAGTTAATGGATTGGTCCCTGCATGCAAATTCGTTCATCACTTTTTCCGTAAAGTTGCTGACAGACAAACAAACAGACAAACCAACGCTCCCAAAAATATGACCCCCCTGGCGGAGGTAATAACATTTGTTTAAACCTGAACATTTAATGATGGCTTTTCTTACAATATTAAATACAGAACAAATTCAGCCAATGCGAAGAACATTTGTTTTCAACAGAACATTACAGAAATATAGAACTTAAATACACAATAAAATGTATGTGAAAATAACATATACTTAAGTTCAATATTAAATTCAAGAGTCTAAATCTGTATCCAGCTTGCGTTTACGAAGATTTGGCTGCTTAGATCGGCCATGCTCAACAGCCTGCAGCACATTTTGTAGGTGTTCCTCACTCCTGGCGGCTGCCACAAAGTCTGATGTTAGCTTCACACCACGTTCAGCACAGTCATTCACAACATTGGTGGCGCGAACGTTTGCTGTACCCATCTGGAATGCTGCACTGGTGGCCCATTTCTCTACATCAAGTGTGAGAAATGACGGATCAATGTTCAGCTGGTGGATGCCAAACCAGCAGTCTGAGTTGGCGAGGTCAGCCAAACGAGTGGTCGCTGAGAGAGCAGGAAACTTTGGTTTGCCGAAGCCAGTGCCAAAGCGAAGCTTTGGGAGAACTGGAGGAACAGTTGGTTTGTGCTCCAAGATGGCATCTGCAAGTGCACGCCGCTCACCAACTGGCACCTTGGTACTAAAAAGTGCCAGAGGCCTGCTGCTTCTTGGTGATTGTGCCCTGTGGAACAGCAGATGCAATGCGCTGTTCCATCAAGGCCAGCTTCAGAGTGTAGAGCAACTTGGCCATCCACCTTGCCTTGTGCAATGCTCCTGGCCGTTGGAAGGTCATTGAAGTCGCTTCAGTTGCACCCACATACACAAGACACAGCTGCACAAACTCGTGGTAGTCACCTTGCTTTTAGCTGAGCACTCCCTCAGCATATGCAGAAAGTTCTGCACGCAACTTGCCCATGAAAGGTGGCTCATCATCACCAGGGACATACTGGGAGAGTGGGCTACTGTCATCATGTGGTAGGACGTTCCAGCTTTC
Source organism: Sprattus sprattus (assembly GCF_963457725.1). NCBI lineage: Eukaryota > Metazoa > Chordata > Actinopteri > Clupeiformes > Clupeidae > Sprattus > Sprattus sprattus. The sequence continues at coordinate 26,069,532 of NC_137928.1, read as the reverse complement.
TCGTAGGCGTGCAAACAAGGCAACATCTGGTGAGCCTGACACCTCCAGTTTGAGATCGTTGAATATCTGACTAAGGAGTATCTCACCAATGTGGTGCCGACACCCAGACCAGAGTAATGGTCGATTGATGATGGCGGATTATGACGTAGGCGCCTGAGATATGGCTGCCGTTGCTCCTCCTCAAATTTAAACTTTTTTTCATCTTAATAATGTTATTTTCACATGTATTAACGTGTCAAGCGCGAATCACGTACGACAGAGAGGCTTTACTGAATATCAGGCTGAATCTTCAAATTACAAACGCATCTTGGGACTTTCACTCCGTTGGTTACCAGAGTTGTTTTCCTGGCTGTTTACCCTGGATACCCGTGAAAAGACGCCGGCGGAGGAAAAGGGGGAAACGAGCCGGGACCCTGGTGAAACGACAGCACCGTCCTCCGCTTCCTAGTATCCTACTTGCTAACGTCCAGTCACTTGACAACAAGCTGGATGAATTAAGAGCCAGGTTGGCATTTCAACGGGATATTAAGGACTGCATTGCATTTGTACGGAGACGTGGCTGGACTCCTCAATTTCAGACTCTGTCATCCTACCCGATGGCCTCTCCATTCATCGGCAGGACTCAACAGTTGATTCGGGCAAGAATAGAGGAGGTGGTGTGTGTATCCTGATTAACAACCAGTGGTGTGTGGATGCGAAAAAAAACATCGTCCGGCTGCTCACCTGACCTCGAACATCTAATGGTCAAGTGCAAACCATTCTCTGCAGTCGCTGTTTAACTTCCACCTGACACCTTCCGTCACATCCCACGCCTTCGCCTGCTTCGTGTTTGTCATGTCCTGAGACTCATAGGTGTATTTTTTTTTTTTTTTTTACGGTTCCCACACTGCAGCCTACTCCTCTAGGAGCATAGTCTGGGTGTTGTCTTTCTCTCCTTCTCTTCTTCCCTATCTTTAGCCATTTTCACTCTGGCAGGGGGACTGCCAATGGAAACTAGCCTTTTGGCTACAATTGGGTGCATTTACTTTCTAATGTTTATTAATGCACACTGTCCCTCTTTATCAAATAAACAAATCAAAAAGATTCAGTGACAGCTGTATGGCAATGCAAGCAGCTGTGAGATGACCAGTGTTAGAAGCAGTTGTGTCTAATGCCATGTTCACAACCTGATTGGCACAACCCCACTTCTGCAGCAACTGGCAGGTCAGTCGGGCAATAATTGTTCCACATGCTTCATCAGTTCCCTTCTTGTACGCTGGCACCCCAAGCAGCTTCAGCTTTGTTGTGTCTCCCACAACCACTGTCAGGCGCTCTTCCAGTTGCCGAACATTGGAACATTGTCAAGTGTTGGTGTTAGCTTGCTGTCCCAGTGCATAGAGCACATGGGAGGCGGTGTCCACTTTCTTTCTCTCTCAGCTGGCGCAGCAGGTGCCTCATCTACATCGCTATCACTTTCACTCTGCAGCACAGCTGGGCTTGATGTCATTTCCTGCTGTTCCTTGATTGAACGTGCCTGCCTGGCTGCTGCTGCAGCTTCACGCTCCTGCCGTCGCTTCAGCTTCGATTACAGCTTTGCATCAGCTGCACCAAATGTTGCTCTTCTGTCACCCCTCATGCTGGCAAGGAAAGCTTTGCCCTCTGGATCACAGATCAGCTCCTCAGCATTTGGAGGCCACAGTGGAAATGTGGCATCCAGCTTGTGCTCCATAGCTGCTACCTGTCGAGCTGCACCATCACTGGAACGCCTGGCCTTCGGTATGCAACGCAGTTTCTTGTTGTCATCAGCCAGTGCCACTATCTTGTCACAGGTCCTATGGTCACTGACCATAGGAATGTTCGCTTTGTCATAGAATGGGCGTACATGGCCCATTACAATTTTAGCTGCTTCAAATCTTGATATGGCTCCAACAGCACCAGCTTTCTTGGAATGTGCTTGTACCTCACTATGATAGAGCATACATCGCAATATTTGGTGACCATTAGGCAGTTTGGCACCAGTGATGATGCCATCATCTTCAGTTATACTTGGACCAAGACCAAAGACTAGGGTGCGACTACTCTTTCGGTTGCTTGAGTCTGAGGCCCCAGAGGCCATAATCTTTGCAGAGCTGGAGTTTTCAGCTTCCATTTGGCCTGATCACATACTACTAATAGCCTTATTGTCTCCTAAAGACACCAGCAAAAAGTATATCACCAATTAAGAATGAGAAAAAAAAATTAGAGTGTAGCAGACCAATATTAGACATAACAATGTAGGGCTGTTTACAATAATTGTTATTGTTTAGTCTAAATGCACACATCAGAGCCTGTGGTGGCTTCCTTTAACATTTAAGTTGGCTTGGCTACTTTTTCCAGCAGAGATCATAAAGCAGCAGATTATGTCCCCGAGGCAGAAATGTGTTAATAAATTCATAGAGTGTTGACTGTTGAAGTATGCTGAAGAACATTTGGGCGAAAAGCAGGAACGCACTTTGACATTGACCCGTGACTAATTCAATTAAAAACAGAGCTTTGGAAATCTTTTCCTTGCTGACTGACAGTGGAGACCATAACTTCGAGGCAAGCAGGAGCTTGCTCCAGTGATTTCTCCAGCGCAATGGGTTTTCAGTGAGGAGACGATCAACGGTAAATGGTTGCAGGAAGTGTTGAAGGCATATGCAATGAATGATATTAGCCTAACAGTAATTATATCCATTATTTGATTTAAATGATACAATTCTATTCTAACAGAAGATAAGTAAGAAATACGGTGGCTTTACGGTACATTACATGGTGATGCTGTAAGCACCCTTCCATCCCCCTATACCACCACACCGTTGCATCTCTAAATAAGCACTGATTGAAAAAATATTTTGCATGTGTTCTTGGGTCATGGAATGGAACACTTTTATCACCCAGCCAGATCAATATGCTGAAAGTGCATATTTTGATGCACCCTACTGTACGTATAATATTTAAATGAACTAATTAATAGGCGGTGTTAGTGTTGGTTAGGTATCGTTGTTTATTTCTAACATATTATTACCATGATCGTGATATGCTTTGGGTTGTAACTGGCAGAACTGCAGTGATATCTGAATGATTTTACTCTATTCACTTTTGGAAAACTGAGTATGGATTAGGCATTACTTGACTGAACTCCTGACTGTGAGGTGTGTGGTGCTTCACTGTTCAACCTGGCCTCGACATGATAACAGTAACAACATGACATTCGGCATGATAACAGACTGATAACAGACGCAACACTTACAAAAGCTGGCGGTGTATACCAACAATATAACTATACTGACTGCCCATAATGGTAATAAGTTAATGACATTTAAGCATAATTTTAAGATGATTTAAATAACAACTTTATCATGTTTATCAAAGGTTACATGCAGGGTTCTTTTCCATGACCTTTCAAGGACACCTAATGAAAATTCATGAACCTTTACAACCGACAAGTACACAAATATGCATACTTGCTCCACAGGTTTGAAATCAATTGTAATTGTGTGAGGAAATTAAATCAGACACAAAGAGAAGCATTTATTTGTCTACAGAGATTTGACTGCTTCCACACTTGGCATAAAATCTCAAAGCAGCATTAAACTTCTCATCTCGCAAGCCATAAACCAGAGGGCTTATGGCTCTGGAGACAACGGAGAAGGCCAGGAAATTGAAGTAACGCACAATGAGGTAAGTATTGACATTGCTCATCTCCAGCACTCTGGCCTCAATCAAGGGCCCCGTGACCTCCAGCGTGCATAGGACCAGCTGGGCGATGTGAAGCAAAAGGGTCCGCTGGCCCTTGGAGGCAGCCTGCTTGTTGTCCCCAGAGGCTCTGCGTGCCACATGCATGATGGAGGCGTAGCAGAAAACCAGGATCACAAGAACAAGCACGTAGTTCAGTATGAACAAATTCCCCCTCATGATCATGTGCCAATCCTCGAGGAGGATTATCTCGTAGTAGCAAAATGCGGGCTGGTCGAAATAACTCTTTGACACGTAGGAGAGGAAAATCATGAAATCAATGAAAGGTTTGGAGAAAGCGATGAGCCACACCATAGCTATAAACCCCATAGTCCTGCCAGGTGAAAAGATGTTAACATGTCTGAGGGGCATGCATATGGCCACATAGCGCTCTAAGCACATGGCTACGATGGTGGTGGGTGACACATGAGTGAGGCCCCCCATGAGGAGACTGAGAGGTAGGCAGGAACTCACGGGCAGCAGCAAAAACACCTGGTAAGTGATCACAACAAAGTTGGTGGTTAGGAGGAAGGCCGTGTCCGCGATCAGAGTCTGGGCGAACAGCAGGTATCTGGGTTCGGCCCTGAGTACATGCCGCTTTAAGAAGACGACGAACATAAAGATGTCGATGTAGACAAATGGCCAAACTAAGATCTGGGCCAGCGCTGTGGTTACGCTCAGGCGCACTGGGTCACTTCCTGTGAAGAGCCTCCCACCGCTGCTGTTCCGCCCCTGGCTGCTGTTGTCACTCATGGTCTGCTGTGAGGCAAAAATACATTTTTAAAATCAGTCAGAAATGAAGTCCAGTCTAAAGACATATTGTGGTTTTAAGAGATAAGACCGAGTGTAATACATATATACACATTTAGCTGGTTAGGTGCACAGTCTTAAACTTTGACTTAAATTATCAATTAATCACTTTTCCAACTCTGACTTCTCACTTCTAAATCTGAATCTATCTATTTCTGGCTTCATGTAAAGTGAAGTTCTAAACCTGACTTTATATCTTTCTTAGCATGTCATGAGTAACTATAGCAGCCTAATACACACCCTGCATATATATATATATATATATATATAAACTGATAAAAAAAAGTTTTACTTGGGTGCTACCCACATAATCAGCTGTGCTGCTCATCCCACAAATACAACAGGCGTTCCAATGATATAAAATACAATAGCAATTATCATCGTAACAACAGAGAAATAATCGACCAAACACACATTTCCAAACTTTATATATATATATATATATATATATATATATACATGCAGGGTGTGTATTAGGCTGCAATAGTTACTCATGACATGCTAAGAAACAGATAAAGACAGGTTTAGAACTTCACTCAGACATGAGAACTTCACTCAGACATTAAATATAGACTCTTACAATACGGTTTGGTTTACACCTTGTGTGTGTTGAACATGCATTTACAATGTAGGCTGCAGTTTGTTAATCAAGATGTTACTTTCACTGCTGTGAAAGAAAAGGAAGTCAGATGTGCATCACTGTACAACACATTCACAATGTATTGGTTCTAAGACAAAGCCATATGGACAGGATCTAACAAGGAACATGAATTATTTATCATACAGTATTACTCTTGCATATAATAAGGTATGATGAATATAAAGAGTAAAACAACATTAACATATAATGTATATATTGTAAATATAATAAACAACATGCAAATATATGTAATTTTATGAAGAAATTATAAACCGTATATATTGGAAGAAGAAGATATTTATCACATTATATAAAAACAGTCACATAAACTAACAAAGAGTATAATGCATATCATTTTATCCAGAGTCCTTACCTGTGATAAGTGTTCATGGTCAAGTGATCAGATCTTGACTAAAATCCTTGCTAGCATTACTTTTTATAATGAGTCCTGTGATTCATTTGAATATTAAGTTGTTGACAACCCCATTATGTCTATAGGGAGTTTACTTTCATAGCTAAGCCCATCCTGAAATGAATGATATCTTTACAGGGGAGAGTAGAGTTAGATTAGACAGTGGATAAACTGACCCACCATCTGGGAAACCATACACAATTTTTGTCATGTGAACCTTATTTAGTTTGTATTCTCCATTTCAATCTTGATGTGAAAGAAATGGAGAATGTAAATAGAGTGGTGAGCATATTTGTGACAGTTTTTTGCCTGTCAAAGCAATCAGTCTCACATCAGAAGTAATTTTTCTCAGTTTAAAAAGTTGTATCAGATATGCTGACTAATGCAAAGTGTGTTGAAACATATCAGTGATTTATGAAAGTGTAGCTCTGGGTTGCCAGACTAAGATCTTTCCGTTAAATGGTGGCTGTGGGGCAAAATGAGCCAGAGCGTTGGGGGTACGTTTAACCAGTGCTTCATCTTAACCCCTCATACATGAAATGAAGTCAGATATTTTGTGTTTAAATACGTGTTGCATCCTAACAATCTGCAATTGACTATATTTCATATTTTAGATAAAGCGTAACAGCTGCTATTTCATATAATAGCCTTTTCCATACATAACATGACGTGATATTATTTATGTCATTGGCTACAAAGTTTGTGATTATACACACATTCAGAAGATGTTGGTGATAATGTTTATGGGCTAAAACGTTTGCTCTTATGCCAAGTTGAGTCTATGCTGAAACTGAAAAACAAATCATCTGTGGATGTTCCTCAAAACAATAAAGTTTCAATCAATTTAAGACGTTCCTGTGTATTTCTTAAAGGCTAAAGACTTGGCGAAACAGCTTCAGGTTTCAGAACTGTCAAACGGTACATTAGTTGTTCAATTATATTTTTCATGAACACCAATAAAATCAGCAGATTTTGTGGGATTTAATTATTAATGACTATATTTAGAATTATACTTTTAAATCTGGTTAATACAGTAATTCTCAGATTGCTCAACTTAATATGTGGCAAGCTGGGCCATAAGACTAGGTTTAAGGTGTATGTACGCATGTATCACGCAGAACTTTCCAGAAATGCCTCTGTAACAGAAGTAATCACTCCTCGTGAGTTCTCCTCAGCCCAGGTTCGGGAGAAACAGTAGGCTAAGTCAGCAAACTAGTTTATTTTACAGACTGCTCACAGAGACACAAATCGAAGACAAAAAAATAGAAACTATGGGCTCTTGGTTAACAAGTTGTTGTTCAGAACAAGAACCGTTATCAACCCCTTACTGGAGCGCTGTACGTCTCTTCTGAACCGGGGAAGGGTCCCGTCAGACCTCCAACCCAGATCACCCATCTGATCTACATGAGTGAATATTTGCGGCGAAAGTGTCCAGGCTGCCCACACCTCCATCACTCCAGCCCTGACATCTGAGGAGCCCCCTGTGGGTTGGAAACAGTGGTAGTATTGGCTGGAACCTGGCGTTGGGGGAAGAAGAAGGAGGAGGATTGGAGTGTGGATGATGCACGTGGTGGGCGGGTCAGTTGTTTTCAAATGACAGTGAGTTGGAGAATTTTCTGCGGGGAGTCTGAGTCAGGCGGGTCTAACTTGGTGTTCTGAATCGGCAACGATGGTCCGTCGGAAAAGCCCATCCTGCCCAGGACAGCTTTTTTGATGTCCTGAAAACATCCCCAGGAAGTCGCCAGCCAGTTGCGTGCTAGAGCCGTCACTTCGAACATGAAGCTCTCGGGGGCATCTACTTTAGTCATCTTTTGCAAAGCAATACCAGAAAACGAAATGGGATGAGGCAGGAGGCACCGGCCCGGCTGTGTTCACCTTATCAGTCTGCCCTGCCTCCCTCCTGCGGCCAAGCAAGAATCACACCTCGCCAACACAGCCTCGCCACCACAGTTGGATCCATAAAAAGGTGATGGATCCCCTTTCACTTAGAATGGGGTGATGTCATCCGTTGCCAAACTGAATTGTGGTTCCGTTGCGTTGAGTTGCTTGCGCTGAAAGTTGAAAAATGCTTTTCGAGAGGCAATGCGTGTGTCAGCCAATCAAATTGCGACGTTTAAAAAAAGAAAGCTGGAGGACAAAATTCCGTAGATGGTCATATTTGTACATAAAAGTTGTTTGTTGTTGACTATTTTTCTGTAACTTTTCAAAAACTTAAGCAAAAAAAGACACGGTGTAATGTAAAAACACTGTTATTTTAACTGAAAAATACGTCTGAGGGAATTTGCGAGGTATCTGAGCCAGCTATCTAATGTTAACATGCTACAACCCGCAAGGCAAACAGCTTGCTAGTGGCGTGATTGGTTATCGACCTGTCAATCTCGTTATAACCGTCTCCTATGACCTCCATCATCTGTAAAGCATCCATCAAGCAACGCATCCAGTGTGAGCCAGCCATAGCTCTGTCTATGTATGGGAGTCAACCGGAAGTCCAGTAATTCCTATGGAAACCTCCATGATTTCCAATCTGTTTGCAAAACTAACACTTCCAATTTTTTTCATCAAGTACATTTAAAACATTTTATGAGATATGGTGGAAAGGCAACTGGAGTCTAGAGCAGAGAGTAAAAAAAGAAAAGAAAATTGTGGCGTTGATGCTCGGTAACCTGTCCTGACAGTCCTGCTTCACTACAAAGGGAAGCAGTGCTACCCTACCCTATGAGATAATAATAATAATAATACATTTGACCTGTATTGCACTTTACATTATACAAATCTCAAAGTGCTCCATATACATATAAAACAACAATGAAAATTGATTAGCAGAAAGCTTTTGAAAAAAAGATACGTTTTTAGGCCTTTTTTAAAAACGTCAGTAGACTGTGGGCCCTGAGATGGTCAGGGAAGGCATTCCACAGCCTTGGGGCAGCAGAGGAGAAAGCCCGGTCACCCATGGTGCAGAGCTTGGTTCTGGTGGCTTGAAGGGTGTTTGCAGATGCAGAACGGAGGGAGCGTGAGGAGGTCTGGGAGAAGAGGAATTCCCTGAGGTAGGGGGGAGCATGTCCGTATAGGCATTTGTGGGTGAGGAGGGATACCTTGAACTCTATTCTGAGTGGGACCGGGAGCCAGTGAAGTGCTTTCAGGGTGGGGTTGATGTGGTCGTGTTTTACACACCCTCATCAGGATCCTGGCAGCGCTGTTCTGGATATATTGCAGTCTCTGTATGCTCTTGCCAGGGATCCCAATGAAAAGTGCGTTACAGTAGTCCAGTCTGGAGGGGACAAAGGAGTGGACAAGCTTCTCTGCATCTGCCAGGGTGAGTGATGGACGGAGTTTGGCAATGTTCCTGAGGTGATGGAATGAAACCTTGCAGAGGTGTTTGATGTGGGTGTCATAGGTCAATTCAGCATCCATTTTAACACCCAGGTTGGTAACTGATTTGGAAAAAGAGATGTTTTGGCCAGAGAAGATAATGCTAGTGATGGTGGAAGAGCGGAGCTGATGTGGTGTGCCGACTAGTATGGCTTCCCTTTTCGAACTGTTCAGCTGTAGGAAGTTTACCTTCATCCACGCCTCAATCTCCTTCAAGCAGGTGGTCAGAGTGGATGTTGGCAGAGGTGCAGCAGAAGTGGGTGTTGTCCTTATGTAGATCCTGGTGATGAGTGATGATAAATACTTTATTAATCCCGTTGGGAAATTCTGGTATCTTGCAGCTCTCTCATATTTACAATAATTACAAACAATATATACAGACAATATGATACAATACAAACAATACAATTCAGTTATGTACAGTGCAGGATGAAAGATGTATGGTGTAAAGTGCATAATAATTCAAGTTTAATGGCAGCTGGGACAAAGGACCTCCTATGCCGCTCAGTCTTTGAACGTAGTGTGGTGAACCGCCCGCTACGGAGGCTGCTGGACTTTTCCTGCCAGGACATTGTGGAGGGGGTGATTAACATTGCCATGATGGCCAAGAGCTTGCCCTGCATCTGTCTCTCAACCACAGTCCCAGCCCTGTAAGCAAAATGACGTCCCCCTCGACGTCCTCTAATGGTCTCTTCGAACGTTCCAAAAACGTAAATGTGTATGGCTCCCTTGACAACCCTAGGACGTTTTGCACGACGTTGCAAGAATGTCCTGAGGGCATTGTGGTGACGTCTGCGAAACGTGTTTTAGACGTCCTGGAGACATTATTCAAGGACATTAAAAGGACGCACCGCGAACGTTGCAGGCACGGTGGGGGTAACGACCGTTTTTGCTGAGCTAAATGAAAATAAATAAATAATAATAGATCGCAGGAGCCCCCCCCCAGGGTTGTGACAAGGGATTCAGTGTCTTGCTCAAGGGCGCTTACAAACTTGATTAGGAGGACTGGGAATTTAACCCGTAACCTTCCTATTACTAAACCACTTCTCTACCTACTGTACTACTACTGTACAGTCAACTAACTTAGTCATTGTTTTCGAGGGTTTGAGGAAAAGCATATTGTAGCAAGCTCAGTCACTACGCATTGAGGGTTTTCCGTAATGATTACTTTTTTAATTAACATCCATGGCACGTCATAGACGTGCGGTCAGGGAGGCAGTGCCTAATAACTAGCCAAACTAATAATGATAAAATAAAATAAATATTAATGCTTCTCTACTGATTTGGCTATAAATTTAATTTCTGCATGATTCCAATAGAATATACAGAGCATACATAGGAAGGTCTGTGTATAATATCAAGTCTCTAGCTTTAACATTGAGCTTTCCACAGGCCTTCAAAGATGCTGCAACAGAACGTAGAGTACATTTTGCGCAAATTCAAGCACCCCGAATACTATGATATATCAAAGCCACACCCTTGGAAGTTCATATTCTTCAAGTAATGATATTTAAGCCTAGGGTTAGTTTAAGAAAGTTTGAATGAGCTAGTTTAAATACTTTTCTAGTTACAGTATAGCAATCCTAAAATGGCACATGGCATTGTTGCTAAAACATCTTTTTGTGACAAAACTTTTGGGAGTGAAGAGCTTATATTTGGGACTATTCCTATTAAGATGTGTATGAACAACCTTGAATTTTTTCCACGAAATCTTATATGGTCGGGTGAGGAGATTTTCTTAAATTGGCACGTTTGGCATGGAATGATTCTGATGTTATAGTCTCCTAGATTTAACTCTTACAATCATAATTTGAAAAGGTAGAAACCCTGCCTGTGCAACTTTGTATGAAAGCTTTTTCACAAGTTCATATTCATGAGTGCATATTCACACATATTAACACAAGTTCATCAAAAGCTAGCAGCTGCCAACTGTATGTACCTTACCTTCGTTGTGTAAAGAATGCTGATATGCAAAACTATCAGTCGTCAATGTGCAAGCTGCCAATTGAATGGTGATTTAAGATATCAGGTTTATATATTTGTAAATCTAACTCTGAAAGAGTCAGTGCCTCATCAGCCACAAACCTCACCGCACATCACTGTGGCACGTACATCACTGCGACTGCTTGACACAAAACCACGAGCACGAGGAGGCTCAACAACAACAAAACGCGCTATCTCATCCAGGTGTCGCCGCCCCCCAACTACTCTGACAGGCCCTGCAGCGCATAGCATCCCACACATGAGCTGCCATGGCTACAGAGAGCAAGGACACAGGCACACAGGCACACAGACAACACAATGAACATGAACACATCAACACATACAGGTCGCTACAATATGTTTCTAACTGTGTAACGGGTCGGTCACATTGATGCGTTGGAATGCGTTGATCCAACGGATGGCAGATGAGGAGTCTGGCGCGTGGGGTTCTGTTGATACCAGAGACGTTATAGTGAGATTGACAGGTCAACAAACCAATCACGCCACTAGCAAGCTGTTTACCCTGTGAGTGGTAGCATGCTAACATTAGATAGGGTGCTCAGACACCTCCCAAATCCTATCAGACGCATTTTTCAGTTACAATAACTTTTTTTTTTACATTGTACAGTGTCTATTTCTCGGTAACTTTTAAAAAATCTAAAAAAAGTCAAACAACAAACTTGTAGGTACAAATAAGAGAATATACGGGATATGACTGGCTAGCGCCTGTGCTGTCAGTTATGCATGAAAGGCAATTTGATTGTCTGACACATGCATTGCCTCTAGAAAAGTTCAACATTCTTCAACTCTTGCCGCAAGCAAAGCATGAAACGCAACGCACGCGAACCAAACGGAGCCACAATTCAGTTGGCCAAAGGATGACGTCACCCCATTCAAAGTGAATGGGGATGCGTTAACCCTGACGCATCAACGCATTCCAACGCATCAATGTGACCGACCCGTAACAGCTGCATAGCTCGTCAAAAGCACATCTAGCTTTGCTGAAATGGTCTTTACCCCAACGTCTCTGCTACGTTCACGGTGCATCTTTTTAATGTCCTTGAATTATGTCCCCAGGACGTCTAGAAAACATTTCCCAAACGTCACTGCAATGTCCTCGGGACGTTCTTGGAACGGCTGTCAAGGGAACCACACACATTTACGTTTGGGGAACGTTCAGAGAGGACCATCAGAGGACGTCAAGGGGACGTTTTTGAAGGACCGAATGTGAACGTCCCGCAGAGGACCACAGGTAAAGGTTACTGGGACGTTTTTGAAGGACGTCCTGGGGACGTGTGCAGAGAGCCCAAATAAGAATGTTCCCTAAAAGTCCGATTTAAGGCTCATGCGAACGTCACGCAGAGGACCACAGGTAAAGGTTACGGGGACGTTTTTAAAGGACGTCCTGGGGACATGTGCTGAGAGACCAAATTAGAACGTTTCCTAAAAGTCAGTTCTAAGGCTCATGCGAACATCCAGCAGAGGACAACAGGTAAAGGTTACGCAGACATTTCTGAAGGACATCCTGGGGACGTGTGATGAGAGACCAAATCAGAACGTTCCCTAAAAGTCAGTTTTAAGGCTCATGCAAATGTCACACAGAGGACCACAGGTAAAGGTTACAGGGACGTTTTTGAAAGACGTCCTGGGGACGTGTGCTGAGAGACCAAATCAGAACGTTCCCTAAAAGTCAGTTTTAAGGCTCATGCGAATGTCAAGCAGAGGACCACAGGTAAATGTTACAGGGACGTTTTTGAAGGACGTCCTGGGGAGGTGTGCTGAGAGACCAAATTAGAACGTTCCCTAAAAGTCCGATTTAAGACTCACTAGTGCAGTGCCCGTAGGAATTATGCATTCGGTAGTGTTAGCAGACGTAGGTGTAGCTGTTGGGTAGTGTAATAGCAAGACATATTTGCACTCCACATAGGTACAGGTTACACTGAAGTATTATTGTGATGCATGTTTCCTTTTCATTAAGAAATGTTATAATGTTGTATAGCCTTTTTGGAGATACACCAACAAATAAAGTTTGAGATTATGTAGTGGATGCAGTTGAATATAGATGTCAAAGTTGCTGTCTACAGCGAGATTTGCGCGTATTTCGTGGACTCCATAGCAACAGATGGGAAAGCAATGGACAATCTGAAAGCCTCCGAGGCTAATCAATATAAGCTACCATTTGTAGCGGTGTAGTACTCCACTCTTGCGTTGTGATTTTTATTGGCACCCAGCCGTTTATTCATACACTCTGACAGGTTTAATGAACACAGAGCAAAGGCGATCACACACAGTATCTTCGGAATGACAGCCTCTCCCAGCCAGGATAAATGCAGACTGAGGTTTATAATATTGCAATAATGAGAAAACAAAGTACACACGAATTACAACAGATACATCGGGACACTAATACATTGGAAAACCTCTCTCATTGCGTCAGCAGATGCATGAACGCATGGTCACAGGTGTAGGCTTACCAGCAACGTTGAATAGAAAGCTAACTCTTATACAAATACAACAAACACCAATATACTACTTAACATGGTAATGAGAGTTGGTTACATGCCAGGCCCATACGCATCAGCTGGGGTAACATCTATGACTGTGACATCATTCACGTCGCGGGTCCGCCCCTCTTTCTCTGAATTACTACACTACCCATAGTGCCTACGGCAAACGATAAAATACAAATATGTCGCGAACTATGAATTCAGAAATCTTCAAAATCAAGGATGCACAGGTTCATGACATGCGTAAGCTACATGTGAAATCTCATAACAAATGTAACTAATGTCAGGGAGATACGCCCTAGACTGACAGACAGACACACAGAGATTTCTGGATTTATAGATAGATGCATACGTCACAGAAGGACCAAACGTAGACTTGCTACGAATGTCAACAACGTTCTGGTAAAGTCCTCTAGCGAACGTTATGGCGGGGACCAATAGGGGACGTTGCGAATGTCCTGTTAACGTCCCCTGTTTGCGGGGTATACAACAGTGCCTTCTCCTTTCCCTCAGCCCTGCAGAGTTGTAACTCAAGAGAGATGTAGAAAGGCTGTGGCAACTTGATGTCTCAACTTGTTGTGAGAAGCAGGTAATGAGATCTAGAGAAGATCAAGAAGCCATCAATCTTTTGGATCCAAGAAGACCAGATTGGTGATGTAAGATTCATGATCCATCAGCTGCTGTGAACACGAAAGGTTGGCCAGCAGAATATCCAAATTGGTTATATTATCATGTTAACAAAGGAAAGGTCCCCACACTGGATTTGCTGAGGTCAGGAAGCAAACTAACTTAATTCATTTTTCACACGGATCGAATCTTTAATTACGTAAGGATGGAGCCTGGTAAAGAGAAATTGCGTAAAGACGAACCCAGCCGATTAGGTTGAACCGGCTGTAGTACATCCCCCACGCCTGTTGGTGGCACTTTAGCGCTTCTACAGACAACTGAAAAAACGTAGAAGAAGACAGGAGCACACGGATAAACAGAAGACTTAAGTCAAGCTCCAATTAGCAACGTTTAGCCTAGACGCATAGCCTACATTTAATCTGCACAGTAACACATTATGGTGGTTAATAAAATCAGTGGTCAGAGCAGACTGTAGGCTATGCAAAATTGAATTCTTTTTTTGTATTGACAATAAAGAGTTTGGAACAGTGCAACAAAGCAATGTGCAACATGACATGTCTGTGAGTTGTCTTATGGAGAGTCTGCAATGCAAGTGGTGTGGATCCTTGATAATTCATGGTTTACAATTGCTTCCTATTTCATGGTTTTATTACTAACAACAAATTTATGCTATTGTTGAGGGCTTTGTCCTTCACGTATTGTACCTCTGAAGTGACGTTAATGCTAGCTATCATTGTCTGAAAGGACAAGAGCTAACTTAGCATTCATCTTTATTATAGAACGTTTTGAAACCTTCCGTCTATAATACAAATATTTATACGTCAGATTTGCTGATATAGGCTATTGCTGACACTTTCAAAAAGCGGTTTTGTACAATGGTCTAATGCAAATAGATTAAAGTGTGGCTGCAGCACGCGGCTGCCTCACTCGCTGCGCCATGGCAACCTATTCAGTTATTAAATAATGCCGATTGTGTCAGGTGTTCTGGCTGGTCTTAAAAAATTATGTGGCTAAGTAAGACCACGAAAAAATATCCACATGTAGATAGAGCAGCACACTATCCCAATAGAAACAACTAAGCACAGTAGAAAAAGGTAAGCCACGTCATACATTTAAATTGTTGTTGCTTTTATGAAGTGAAGCAGTGGGGTGAATAGAGGTTCAGCCTGAGGTTGCGAGGTGATCACGTGGGGCAATGACATCATCAGATTAGAACGGGTTGCGTGAATCCGTGCACACCAACACCAGCCCCAAAACAGATTCAAATATACTCGCTTTCGACCCCCGATTCGAATTGTTGCAGATACCGTGTGCGGATAGAGTATGTTCGTCCTTACGATAGGGCTATCTGAATAAGTTTAATTTCAGACGCAGACAAACTAGACTTCATGTAAACGGGGCCAGAGAAACCTGATTATCATACAGAACAACAAAAGGTTGCCCGACCTATTTGCATTTGAAGCCTAGCTGATTTACATAAGAAGCCTAAGTGGTGTCTTAAAACAGAATATATGGCTATAATTGGAGAAGCTAGTTGTTCAGTTCTACACCACTGAATCTGGAGTATGTGCCACGTGCTTCGTTACTGCACTTTACTGGAATAAAGACTGATTGCTGCATTGGATTGGTGCTGCCACTTAATCCATACCACTACTCTGAGGAGCAAACCCCCAAAGAGATGTCAGGACTCAAGAGATAACAGGGTTCCCGCGGGGTCTTAAAAACATTGAATTTATGAATGTGGAAATAATACCTTAAAAAGACTTGAAAAAGTCTTGAATTTTGATATCTGTGTCTTAAATAATTCTGCAGTATAATTTCTCCGTGTCGCATTCTCCTCAAAAGTTTCATTTGTCAACCACTATTATTTTTGATTAAATAACCTAGCCTAAATAAAGAGTGGCGGAACCAATAATTGAGAGCGCAACGCTTCCCCGGGTCGCAACCTTTTCTATGTCAATGGTCCCAGCATGTCACTTTGCTACAGCAGTGCAACACTATGGAGGATTATCGGGGCCAAAACTAAATAAATAAATGAATGAATGGTTAAATACTTGGATAAATACATAATTAGATAACAAAATGAATAAAATGAGATACTAAATATATAAATGTTACATGTACTCGTGTGTGTATATACAGTATATATATATTTACGTTTTCATGTGTTCACATTTATTTATTTATACCTACATTTATTTATTTATACTTACATATATTTAATTATACTTACATTTGTCCACGGTGTAACTTGCTTGCAGCAAAATAAATCCGTCATCCCCCGTCACCAAGTCAGGGGGCGGGTTAAAGCCTCTGATTGGTGAATGAACAGTATTACACACCAGGCAGGCTCAACCAGTCGATCAGGCTCGAGGGATACCGAATTTTGGCGTTTATGGATGCCAAGCGCCAGATTTAGTTTAATGAAAGTTATTGAGCATTATTTAAATAAATCAAGATACCAGAATGTCCCAGAAGACATACCCTCAGCTGCTGCGTGAGGCTGCATCCTTAATTTAAGAGGCCCTCAACTTGTCTACTACTACTAGTAGTAGTAGTAGTAGTAGTAGTAGTAGGCTAGTAGCCTATTTCTAGTAGTGTTATGAAATGTTGGGTTTAATGTGGCCTTAGGCCGTAGTAGGCCTAGTCGTAGCGCTGTCGTTACCCCATCACGTCTATCTCTTCTTTCATAGTTTGCATCAGGCTGCTATTAGGATGTTACGCTGTAGCATGGTTCTTATGTCCTCAGTTTTTGAATCACGAGTTTTGTCCGTCTCTTCATAAACGGAGTGACTAAGAGTAAGACCACATTTACACATAGCCAGGTAATTACAGAATAGTGAATATTTCTGCCCCTCCGTTCAAAAACAACGTCGTACACACAAGGTCATTTTCCAAAAAAGTTTCTGTTTACATGGACCCGCATACGCCCCCAAGCGCCATCATAACTATGCCAAACCTGTAGGTTTGCATAAGTAAGCTGCTAATCCATTAAATTGGCTATGAGTCCTAGATATGTGGATCCTTTACGTTTATTTGGCTTCAACAGGTAGACAAGATGGAATGTAAAACTCGTAGTCCACTGGTGGAAGTGCAGGGGATACCATTGTTAAAGCCAATAGTCACACACTGGGGAAGGGTTGAGAGATTCAGCTAGCTATAGGGTTGAAAGAATGCAATCCTGCGTTTGCATTAACGTATAAATGAGCACTACGTTAACAGCATCCATGATCAGTAAGCAAACTAACTGTAAATATAGGACGCTCACATGACGAATGCATTTTTAGGCGCATATGTGACGTTTGATAACCTAAAACTCCGTTTGACCCAGTGCACACGCAAAAACGGAGTTTTCCTGAAATCTCCACTTTGGCCGGAGTTTTTAGAAATGATCGTTTTCCGTGATAAAACCTCCGTTTTTTCTTGTAAATGAAAGGCCAAACCGCATGAAAATAGTTTTCCCAACGTATAAACGGGGTCTAAGTTCAGTTGAGTTCTGGATTTTAAGACCTCTGACAATAAAAAAACAACACAACACCAGGCTTAGGTCTCAATCATGCCTCTCTCCGCTCTGAAGGCCGAGGACCATCTTTAATAGGGCACAATAATGTAAACATAGTGACAGTCAAGCAGTAGCCTAATGACGTTATAACAGTCTCAGAGAAAGAGATTCACAGCTCCCCAACACATGACAGCTCTCAGACTAGAGAGTTAATAGTTGGAGCTCTCCTTTTAGTCATGACAAGGGACGTTTACCCATTACTTTCTCCAGATCCCGAACATCTATACCCCTGACACAGTCTACTCTTATTAATACCTGATACCACTCTGCTGCATTTGTCTCTTGATAGTACGCTTGGACACTCGAAAAAGGTTTGCAATATCTTTTATTTTCAGGCCAGAGAGTGCGAAGTGTTCAATTGTGCCAGCCGAAGATCAAACAGAGTACGACCCCCTCCAGGGTTTATCGCCTGT
Source organism: Sprattus sprattus (assembly GCF_963457725.1). NCBI lineage: Eukaryota > Metazoa > Chordata > Actinopteri > Clupeiformes > Clupeidae > Sprattus > Sprattus sprattus. Next base: position 26,051,474 of record NC_137928.1, on the reverse strand, counting down.
AATCACTCAGCCTCATCTGCTGTACCATCTCGCTGAGGATCGTGAACACATTTTCATCTATGTCTGTGTCAGTCAGGGCCGATATCGTTGATATAATCTCAGCGAAGCCCTCAATATGATTTTAAAAACAATGTGAATTGTCAGTTGCCTCCATCTCCTCAGCTACAGCCAACATTTTGACTACTGTAGCATGCAATATTCCATTTATTGAATCCACACCGGGTGCTGCCATCTTGAATTAGTCAAAAGCAGTCAATTCAAGTTGAACCACCAATCAGAGGCTTTAACCCGCCCCCTGACTTGGTAATAAATAATAAATCAATGTGAACACATGAAAATGTATATATATACACACACGAGTACATGTAACATTTATATATTTAGTATCTCATTTTATTCATTTTCTTATCTAATTATGTATTTATCCAAGTATTTAACCATTCATTTATTTATTTAGTTTTGGCCCCGATAATCCTCCATACAACACAGACACAGACCACAAGCAAAAAGCCAAGCAGAAGCGCGAAAAATCTAAGAAAATCTCAGCCGAACACAAGAAAGTTTGACTAACGACGTTATGTTATTTTCTAACTTTTTTACGTTAGCTTGCTACCCATTTTATGATGGGGTTATGGGAAAGTGTAAGTTTAATGAAGCATGGAAGGATAAGCACGCATTTTGCCACTGGTTGAGATAACCAGCCAGCTGCTAGCACTAGTACAGCTCTTCCAGTTACGACCGCTAATGTGGATCTGCGCACATCTTTTGGGTCCACACCAACTATGAAAGCAGAGGTGTTGTGGACCCTTAACACCATCGCCAAACACCAGTCCTACAATGGAAATCCAAGTAATCTGCGAACGCAAGCTGTCATTCAGGTGAAGGCATTTTCAAAAAACGTTTTAATATGATATTTACGGTAATGTGTGACTTTGGTACGCTACAAGAACGTTTGGCTATGTAACGTAGGCTATCCTGCTAATGTCAGACAGTTCTCTGACAGACGCCTCGCAAATCACATTTACCATTTTTGCTGGTTAGTGGTTACAATAACGGTGTTAACGATAGTACAGTGTCTATTGGTCACTCTGGAAAAATCTAAGCGTGAAAACGCAGAAAAATGTACATAAAAGACATGGTCGTCAGCGGAGTTTAGTTGCTAATAAGTAACAGATGCAGTATCTTAAATTACCATTAAATTGGCAGCTTGCACATTGATGACAGCACCCTGAGGGGTTTCTAACTTTTCCCATTATAGTTTTATGAGTTAAAGCGCAGAGACTATAACATCAGCTATATCATTAGCTATCATTTAATGCAAATGTAACTCTTCTATTTAGCAACCAGAAAACACAACTTTAGCTGCACATTTAGGTTTAATTTCTCAAAATCAGCTCACCAATAAAAAGCAGTCTAGGGCTTGTGTGGTTTTAAATTCACATTAAAAAATCCAGGTTCCAAACATTTTCGAAGCAATTTGACTTTGAATGTGAGTAGTTGATCGAGTTATCATCTGCCCCGTCTTTTGATGCATTCCTTTTAACTCTGGCATATTTATCACTTCACTGGATTGGAAGTCCACTTTCCAGGCTCTCGCACGCCCCCTTCAGTGAGGCAGAGGTTAAGTTTGCCTCCCCTATCTGCTTTTTCACTGTGGTTTTATGACAGATCAGCAAGACTAAATAGCTTCTACACATACGTGAAATACATTACATATTCTATGGATACAAACGACGTAACATAATCGTGTCTACAAAATTTCAGTGATGGTTGGGTTGGCCTGTGCCCATGCAACATTTAACACAGGAATGTTTATGATTAAACTGTTACCAGAGCACAAAATTGTTTACAGCCCAATGTTCTTCATAGATCTAGCCTTATAATTTTGCTGTCAAAGTTCACCAGATTGATAGCCTGACGATGTCATACTCATAATTCTAGTCAGAATATGAGTCTGATCCTGACCCATTGGGCTGTGATTATGGGGCGTGTTTCAACAAACCAGGAAAGAAAATGCCTCTTCGCTGAATTGGATACCTAGAACCAATCAGAGCAACGTAGTATTACCATCTGATAGATTAAACTTTTACCTGATCCCGTAGGAAGGACGGCAAAAACATCTTTTCAAATCGACATATGCCTTGATCGCGTTTCTCTGTTCCTCTTTCAAAATGGCGAAACAAGTTTGCTGCATTTGAAAAGGTAACCTACAGTATCACCTATATCACTAGACGTGTGTAGGCTTTAGTATATTAGCGATAAGCTACAAAGAACCAGGATGACTACAGTATATGACCAAACAGTAAATTCAATTGTTTTATCTTTTTCAAATTACAACCTGTAATAGACTATCTGACTGATTTGCCATGGAGGGAAGTACATTTATATTTTGCCTATTCAGTTTTGTCTATACTGAAAAAGGTGAACTTCCCTCATGTTAAGTAGGAAAGACTATAATATTCATGCAGTGAGTTTACTTAGGCCTTTGTGTTTGAATGTTGCTGGCTAGTGGCTGCTAGAGAGAATGAGGGGCAGAGTGCTGGAGCAGGAGGAGAAGAAGGAGGAGGATGAGGAGGAGGAGAGAGGGAAGAAGGAGCACAGGCTGGGCAGTCCAGGGCCAGGCAGGGGGAGGAGGAGGAGGAGGAGAGAGACATGGGGGCTAGACGTAAAACTAATCAGAATATGGAGAAGGAGATCTGTGACCTAGGGGAGATATGTGATGGTCCAAATCAGGTCAAATTGGCCCAATACCCACAGCACTGGTTCGGGTTGAAAAAACGATCCTTTAATTCCAGCTGGTTTGTCAATTTTCCTCTGTTGGAGTACTCTGTGGCAAAAGATGCAGCTTTGTGTGTGTGTGTGTGTGTGTGTTTAAATAAATATCATAAAACAGCAGTGGCAGCTGGTGGTTTTTGAAGTGAGAGAGGAAGGACTGTGTGCCTGGTTGCCAGTGGGTGTGAGATACAAGTTGTTTCAGGGTGTTTTTGTGGACTACAGTACTACAAAATAGCAGGCAGGGATACAATTGATACAAAGCCACCAGTGTGGCACCATTGTACTTAAAAAGCTGGTGGGCAGCATGTCTTTGGACTATACAAGGCCAGAAGGAAAGGATGCAAAGCCAATTAGTCAAATCAGGCCTACTCTTGATTTGAAAAACTACATTCTAAATTTTGGGCCTACCATTTGGCCTATTTTACCCCTCAATTACTAAAGCTATTGGTTATTATTTGACTAATTTAATTTTCAGCTGCAATTGTTTTGAAAAATTAAGACACAAGACCAAAAGTGATGCCATTTAAAATGCTCTGAATCATTCACTAACATCCTTTCCACAATATTAAACAATAAGTTACAAAGGCAACAAGTAAGAGAACATTATTTCAGAACTATTAACATTTGTGGCAAATGTGGATGTTAATTAAGCAATAAGGTTCGAGAGGCAGTACGGTATCGTCAATAATGTACTTGTTCGAGGGAGTTGATAGGCCCGACGCGCAGCGGAGGGCCGGCAAACCCTCGAACAAGTACATTATTGACGATACCGTACTGACTCGAGTACCTTATTGCTTTTATAACACGGTTGCCAGCGACTTTATAAATATTAAGTACAATTAAAGTAAACAGTAAGCTGCCTTTCAGCACAAAAAAAGTTGTAGACACCAAACGTTGTGTATCGCATTTCAGTAGCCAAGAGAAAATAGTCCCCCTTTGTGTGGCTGTTGCTTCGTGTAAGTAAGTAAGTAAGTAAGCAAGCTTTATTTATAGAGCACATTTATATACAGCATAAACTGACCAAAGTGCTTTACAATGACACTAAAAGGCAAATAATACAGTATAACAATAATACAATAACAGGACACCCCACATAGGCAAGAACAGGGGGTTAACAGTTCAGGGGGAAAGGAAGGCCAGGGAGTAAAGGTGGGTTTTTAGCCTAGACTTGAAGGCAGAAATAGAGGGGGCGGATCTAATGTCCTGAGGGAGCTGGTTCCACAGACGTGGAGCGGCGACAGCAAAGGCCCTGTCTCCTTTCTGATTGAGCCGTGAGCGTGGCACATGCAGAAACCCTTTGGTAGAGGATCTGAGGGACCTTTGGACTGAATGTGGCTGTACAAGGTCAGTGATGTAGGCTGGGGCCAGCCCATTGAGTGCCTTAAAAACAAATAATAAAACTTTAAACTGTATCCTAAAATGAATGGGGAGCCAGTGCAAGGAGGCCAGAATGGGGGTGATGTGCTCACACCTCTTGGTGCCAGTTAAAAGACGTGCAGCCGCATTTTGGACCAGCTGTAGACGTCTGAGTGAGGAGTGGGGGAGCCGAGGTAGAGGGAATTGCAATAATCCAGCCGTGATGTTATAAAGGCATGAATTACTATCTCCAGGTCTTTAAGAGATTGGAAGGTTTTGAGGCGGGAAATCACTCTAAGTTGGTAAAAACTAGTTTTGACCACATTACTAATCTGTTTGTCAAGACAAAGTTCAGAGTCAAGGATGACACCCAGGTTTCTGGCCAAGGGTGTGACAAATGGAGTGAGGTAACCTAAATTATTTAGAGACGTGCATCTTGCCTTGGGGGGGCCAAAAATGATGACTTCTGTCTTGTCACCATTTAACTGGAGGAAGTTGTTGGCCATCCAGTTTCTAATGTCTTCAAGACAGACCAGGAGAGATTGGATGGAGTCCCTAGATTTTAATGGCAGGTAAAGCTGTGAATTATCTGCATAGAGGTGAAAAGAGATGTTATGCTTTCTTATAATGTCACCCAGTGGGAGCATATACAGGCTGAATAGTATGGGACCCAGTATGGACCCCTGAGGGACCCCATAAGAGACAGGGGCAGATGATGAAGAGAACTGGCCTATAGAGACAGAGAAAGTCCTATGTTTAAGGTAAGAGCTAAACCAAAGTAATGCAGTCTCCCTGATACCCACCTGCTGGTCCAGGCGGGTGAGGAGGATGTTGTGATCTACAGTGTCGAAAGCAGCACTAAGGTCAAGTAATATCAAGATGGCATTATCACCAGAATCCAAAGTGAGGAGCAGATCATTAGTTACTTTAAGCAGGGCAGTTTCTGTGCTGTAAAGGGATCTAAAACCTGATTGAAAGGGTTCTAGTATGTGGTGGGTGGTCAGAAAGGGAGTCAACTGTGACAAAACAGCTTTCTCTAAAACTTTAGAATGTGTAGCATAGAAACAACTAGCCGAGTCAATTTAGACTTAAAAAAAGTCGTGTAGATAGCTTAATTCACATGAAACATTCCCCACTAAATTAGACACAACACGCCGCCATCTTAGTTAGATATTTTCTTTTCAGTGCGAACTGATTTGGAACGCTCAGGTAGATGAAAACAGGTCGTACAGTTACTATACCGTTGAATATAGCACACCCCGGAACTCACTCTCAGAATGGTGGATTCCATCTACCCGTGTTATAATTCCATCTACCCGAGTTATAATGGATGTTTCAGAATGTTGGTCAATGTGTAGGCTAATTAAATAGATAGAAACACATCGCGTTCTGAAACATTCATTAACAATTTCCATTCGTGAACAGTCAGACTAACAATAGGCGTATGAACGATTTAAAAACAAAACAGTACAGCCGATTGTTTTTTTTATGGTACCAGTGAGCTATAAGTATTTCGCATACTAGTTAGCATTAACGGCAGCGGTTTTACCATTGGGTTTAGTGACATGGATATTTGGAACAGGTTTCCCTGTTGTTTTGATACTAACCTTCTCTCTGTAGCTCAATGAATGAAACGGTTTGTTCAATAAAACAAGAACAATATCTTAGTTTTCCATTGCACATCCTCTTTATTTGCCATCTTTCTACAACAATCGTCAAGGGTAACGTGTTATCGATATCCTTCTGCAATGGTATTAAGTGTAATGTCTAATCCCCTCCCTCCAACGCTAAATCCGTTGTTTATTGGTTAAGCGATGTTGGCGCAGACTCAGACGCTAGGGAGGTCCTTCCTCCCCTGGGCAATGTAAGTGAATGAGCCCCACGAACCGCCAGTATCAGAGACAGATTACATTGATCTCAATGGGAGCCAAAGGTAGGACGTCCTCCGTGCAGTAAGAGTAAAGCTGCCACGGTAGCGTCTTACCTTGTCAGTAGAGTTCTGGCAAAGCGAAAAAAAAAGTTTTAAAGATGGCAAAGTTTTCAAGGAAGCTTTTTTGGAAGCCGCTGACACGCTTTTTGCTGACTTCAAAAACAAGAAAGAGATCGTGTCCTCTATTGAAGATATGCAGCTGTCCAGGAACACCATTACAAGGCGGTGCGTGGCCATATAGAACAGCAGCTAAAAAAGGACATTGACGCCTGCCTTTGTTTTTCCTTGCAATTTGATGAGTCGACTGATGCTGTGGATGTGGCACAGTTGTGTGTTTTCATTCGGATGGTTTTTGGCGACATGACGGCAAAAGAGGAGCTCCTGACCAGTTTGCCTTTGAATGGGCACACAAGAGGGTCAGATATTTTTGACCCTTTCTGGAGTTCGTCAGCAAGTCTAATCTAGGCTACCTCTCTTCAAACTGACATCCATCACAACTGATGGGGCTCCATCTTTGGTTGGGCGCACTGCTGGGTTCTTTGCTCTGTGCAAGCTTTCGGAATCTTTCCCGGATTTTTTGAGCTACCACTGCATCATTCATCAACAACAGCTGTGCGGCAAGATTTTAAATATGAAGGACGTCATGGATGTTGCGATGAAGATCGCTTGCTCTGTTCGGGCCAGGAGTTTACAGAGGCGTTTATTCCGTGCCCAGCTGGAGGAGGCAGGTGCAGACCACACAGATCTGCTGCTGCACACCGACGTGAGGTGGCTGAGCCGTGGCAGATTCCTCGAAAGATTTTTGGAACTTTTGCCCGAAATTAAAGAGTTCCTGAAACACTCAACAACCCATGCTGTTGCTTATTCCCAGCTGGAAAACGGTCAGTGGCTCACTGATTTGGCCTTTCTCACCGATGTCACCAATAAGATCAATGACTTGAATCTCGAGCTGCAGGGGAAAGGAAAGCACATCGCCAACATGATCAGTTCAGTGAATGCATTTAAATCAAAGTTACGCCTGCTGTTAAGCAGGTTGCAGCGGTGTGACCTGAGGAGTTTGCCACACATGGAGGCAGAGCTCCGCCGCCAGGGCAAGGAAAGTGTGGAGCTGTCAGATGCTTATGCGCAACAAATTTAAAGCATTCTATTGGAGTTTGAGCGCCGGTTTGCGGACTTTGCTTCCATTGAGCCCGTTGCCAAGTTCCTATGCTTTCCATTTGCAAATGTTGATGTTGATTGCATTGCCCCCCAAATAGCCACGCTCTTCAGCCTGGATGGCAGTGCTGTGGAGAACGAAATTCTTAGGCCGAATCTCGATTCTTCCCCTTGCCCCTTTTGCTTTGTCTTTGTCTTGTCTTAACCCTAGCACTTGCAAGTGTAAGGGCCAAGGGCTGAAAACTTTCTCCTATGAAATGAGACGCCACTCGGTTTCGGGTACGTCATGCGTGACTGTATGACCTATGAAACTAGCGATTTAAAAAAAGTCTAATGAACAACATGGTTGCAAATATATATGTATACAACTGTGTAGAGCACGAAACAAGACTGTCGTCATTTTAAAATTAATTATAAGCCAAAAATACTTACATGTAGTGTATGTAGCATCTAGCTGGCAAGCTACCATATAAGCCAATGGAGTGGTGGTATACGCGCTAATTGTATCCTAAAACTACCGTTTGAAAGCTTCAGTTAAGACCTACAATACTATGCATCGTTCGTGTAGTACATTTCAGATCAAACCGAGTCATTATAAACATATAAAAAGTTGTGTAGATAGCTTTATTCATGTAAAATATTCCTCGCTTCAAGGAGCCATGTTTTTTTTGAAAATTCCCGAACTGGTTTCGCTGTGTGCTCTGGGATAGCCCTTGGAGGTAAGTGAGCTCTCAAATCATCTTAAAAATAAGGGGTACATAGCACTCAATCTTATCCCTTAATCTTGATCAAATTGGGTATTGAGACACCACTAGCTCTCACATGAACGCGCAATTTCAAGGGTAAGGGGAAGTATTGAGATTGGGCCTTACTCTCACAAATGACATTGAGCTAAAAGCAAGAGCAACACCTGGCATAAGTGGCGAATTTTGGAACCTGTTGCTGGAAGAGAAGTATTCAAGCCTCAGACAATGTGCACTGATGTGCACTGAATATGTCTTCCTTTTTTGGATCAACATATTTATGTGAGTCTGCCTTTTCTCACATGAAAATCATCAAGTCGAAGTACAGAACAACATTGACTGACCACCTTGTGGCCTGCCTAAGGCTGGCGCTCAGCTCCTACTGCCCGGATTATGAGAAGCTTGCTGACTCCTCCCAGTGCCAGAAGTCTCACTAAGGTAGAGAAGTTTTCTTTTTATTAATATTATTATTCTTATCTTGAATTAGGCATAGTCCTATTCATGTATTGTACTTTGAAGAGTATGTTAAATCTTCACATCCACATAGTTTGTACTTAGTATTTTCCTATTTTTATCTGTTTTCCAGTTGAATTTGAATCCATATGCCGGTTTCTCTGCCAGTGCCAATGCCCCGTTTAGTATTCTGAAATACTGGACTTCCCTTCTCCGCCTGCTATGAAGTTATCTCTACTTTTGTGTGTGTGTGTGTGTGTGTGTGTGTGTGTGTGTGTTGGACTGGCATGGCTGGAGTATGTGTGTGTGTGTGTGTGTGTGTATTAATTGCCTATATGCCACGGTGAGCTGAGGTACTTCCGGTTAAAATCTCGGATCGTATGCTCACTTCCGTTACTATACGTCCATATTGATTGCCCAAAGCTAGTGAAGAGAAGAGACTCGTCGAAAAAGTTCAAATATCATCGACAATCTGGTACAACTGCTGAACGCTGTTGTGTGCCTTTACGCCAGAATTAAAGGTACAGCGGTGTGCTTCGTTTTTTTTGTTTTATACCTTTCCTGTGGACGAGGAACTGTGGATGAGGAACTGTGCTTCCTCGGACAAGGATATCCGTTTCTTCACCAGGTAAAGCAACTTCAGCCTATTTACTCAGGGTAAAGAGTGCCAGGGAAATGTCTCTAATGTTACCTAGATAAAAGAGGACAGTGTATTATTGGGTACGTGGCTACGTGTAGCTTAAAATTAACAGTGTTGGATAAACTACATGGAAAATGTAGTTAACTAGGCTACCAGTGAATGTAGCAAGCTAAGCTACACACCGGGTAAGGAAACTTCAGCCTATTTACTCAGGTTAAATAGTGCCAGGGAAATGTCTCTAATGTTACCTAGATTGAAGAGGACAGTGTATTGTTTGGTACGTGGCTACGTGTAGCTTAAAATTAACAGTGTTGGATAAACTACATGGAAAATGTAGTGAACTAAGCTACCAGTAAATGTAACAAGCTAAGCTACACGCCGGGTAAAGCAACTTCAGCCTACCGGTATTTACTCAGGGTAAAGAGTGCCAGGGAAATGTCTCTAATGTTACATAGATTGTAGAGGACAGTGTATTTGGTACTAGGCTACGTGTAGCCTAAAATTAACAGTTTTGGATAAGCTACTTGGAAAATGTAGTGAACTAAGTTACCAGTGAATGTAGCTAGCTAAGCTGCACACACACAACAAGAGTAGCTCGCTCCATGAGAAGCTACAGATTGAATCGACATCATATGTTATCAGTCAGCATGGCAAGATACTTGTTTTATTTTCAAATGTCATGCCAGGTACATTCTTCAGTGGTTAATATCAGGATAAGATCTACCAGTACCTGCTATGTTAATGAAAACCATTACAAAAGATAGTTTGGAATGCATCACATTTGAGGCTAGGTTTTCATCACATGACCTGCTCATGCGTTTCTTGGCCGTTTGTGAGTGGCAGCTGGTGTCTCTACCACCAATGCACCCTGTGCACCCTGGCTGATTTCGGTCTATGTAAGGGAGGCCGTGACGAGGTTGACCGAGACCAAAGCTATGGTCACGTCCATCTTTGGTGACACTCTGAAGTTGGATTCCACTAAGAAGCTGAGCTTTGTCATCCACTGCAGCATGTTATTTTGCCAGTGTAATGTTAGTTTGACGTGAGACTACATGTGATGTGTTTCTCTATTGCGAAGGTCACCTAAAAGTTTTGCGGATGGTGCCGCTGGGGTGGCCGCCTGGGTCACCAATTTTGGCAACGAGTACAAGGAGGTGCACATGTCTGTCCTCACCTCAGCCGAGGGGGGATTTGTTAATTCCTCATGAATCTCTCCCCTGTCCCCAAGATTAAGTTCACCCTTGCGTCTTATACATTATGTCTTATAGCAACCTTAATTTGCAAGTCACAAGCATGCAGCAGTCCATGATTTGTTACTAAATGATGCATACCATGCTAATAAACATGCAGGAGAACATTTGATTTGGCTCGTTATGATGACGTGGTGATCTAAAGTGTGAGAAATGATTTGATGGCTTAGATGATAAACAAACAATACTATGCAACATTGTTAGAAGTCATGTGCATTTATTAAAAATCAAAGAAATGAGGACAATGTTTGATAGATGAATAAAGACAAGAATTATGACACTGGACGACCCTTCCATCAGATCCAGAGGTGATCCTTGAGTTGGTTCACTGCCCCTGCAAAAAAAACAGTTTGCCTGCGAATTTAACCAACTTTGACACTATCGTTTTGACAAAACGGGCAAAAAGTTGAGGTGGCAACAACTGTCTTATCGTTAGAAATACAATAATCATCCCAACTTAAGAAATCCAGGTTACCCTCACATTGAATTGCCAAGCTGAACAGATACGAGGCTTTGACCCACCACCAAGTAAGCACAAACACGTAATAACTTAAATACAATACTTGAGTAACTTGTTTTTCAGGAACCTGAACTGAAGCTGTGTGATGACACTCAGACTGTGAGGTCTGACTTCCTCATGGAGCGGTAGCACTGACACCTAATTGTAAGCCCTGTCAGACCCTGGTTTGAAACTGTGATTAACATTGATTTAGGCTTAAATACATTATACCACTAAGACACTGGACAAAATGCAACAGTAATAACGATGTTTATTGTAACTGATGTCCATGATGTCAATGAACGTTAACGTCGTTAGCTACTCGCTGGACAAAATACAACAGTAATAACGATGTTTATTGTAACTGATGTCCATGATGTCAATAGCCCTGTCAGACCCTGGTTTGAAACTGTGATTAACATTGATTTAGGCTTAAATACATTATACCAATAAGACACTGGACAAAATACAACGGTAATAACGATGTTTATTGTAACTGATGTCCATGATGTCAATGAACGTTAACGTCGTTAGCTACTCGCTAACATGTATGCTAGGCTAACATAAAACACTTATTTTAACCATACCTTCATAGTTATGGACATAATTTGAAACGTAAAGTTTGTATCCTTTGTCCTTTCTTGCGATGGCTGTGGAAGAATAAGCCCTGATGATTCTGCTCTCATCTGTCATTAAGATTGTTGGGAGATCCAGGAGTTAGCAGGTAAAATATGCAGCCATTGTTAATGCGATGATAGAGAGACAGGAAGTGAGTATACGATCCGAGCCCGTGGAGCGGAAGTTCGGGGCATATAGGCAATTGTGGCGTTTTATTTAGATTTGGATTTTTTTGACTGCACAGCCTTTTCTGGAGTTCTTGGCTGCTCTTTTCTGTAGTTTTGGTGTGTCTGATGTGACAGAGAGAGAGAGAGATGGTGAGATTGTTAAGTTCTGTTTTGACAACCTATTTTTTGACACATTGATCATTTCCTCGTTTATTGGACTTAACTTACTGTTTATTCTCCTGTGCAAATAAAAAACAACTACATTTGACCTGCACTCGGGGTTCCTTGTTACTTGTTATTGCCCGGCCCTTGTGTTTGACTTTGTAGATCTTGGCATGTCATGAACTTCAAAAGTAGATCTTGGTTAAAAAAAGGTTGGGCACCCCTGCTCTAGACCATTATTGATAGGTTATTGCTAACGCTTAGACAAAAACTCCATTGAAACACATAGTAGCTAGCTAGCCTTGCTGCTAAGAAGTACGTGAGCAGGCATATCTCACAGATATTGACAGCGCATTCATTTTGAAAGAGGAACAGATAAATCAAGGCATTTAAAACAAAATATGTTGAAAATATGTTTTTGCCGTCCTTCCTACGGGATCCGGTAAAAGTTTTAATGTATCAGATGGTCATACTATGTTGCTCTGATTGGTTGTAGGTATCCAATTGAGCGAAGAGGCATTTTTTTTCCTGGTTCGTTGAAACACGCCCCATAATCACAGCCCAATGGGTCAGTATCAGACTCATATTCTGACTAGAATTATGAGTATGACATCGTCAGGCTAGGTCTCCACTGTCAGTCACGGAGGAAAAGATTTCCAAAACCTTGATTTTAATCATTTTTCTAGACACTCTATTATTCTTACCGTGGACTGAAAAAATGTATTCAACGAGCTGGTTTGATATCCAGCCTAACTTTCTTTCTACATCCACCTGCTAGTCGAAGCCTATCGCATTCGTCTCGGGTCAATGTCAAACTTCTTTGCTGCTTTTTCTCCCGAATGTTCTTCAGCAATCAGCATACACTATCTCTTTGAATTTAATATCAAAGAGACGCAAGTCTACTACTGCTTTATGATCCCTTCTGGAAAAAGTAACATAGCCAATTAAAACGTTACATAACAACTTCGCCTAGTAGTCCTACGTGGGGAAATTTCTTTTTTTATTGCAAACAGCCCATGAAATTAGCCAACAATATTATATAATATAATATTAAACATGAGGAGAACTGGTATTTGTGAAATGCATTCAATTAAATTGTGATGTCTACTTTGAGCCGACGGACTGATGCTGGTAGGCTACAGTAATATAGGCTCCTTTATTTTACCCCCGGCTTGTATTCGGGGCCCGGCATTTATTTGCCCGTATGGACCATGACACCGACTACAATCTGAAGCCCGGCTTCTAATTGAATCCCGGTCTTTATTTGAGGATTTATGGTATGTTGGTACAGCCATAATCCTCATCATGGGTGGAGAACACATGCTGCCATTTAGCCAGGATGTGTTGAAGTGGGCGCAGCTGGTCCTCATCCAGGCCATCTCCCTGCAGCGACTTACCAGTGAGATGGTCAGGCATTGCTTTAACAGATGTCTGCCCTCTGGCCCACCTGCATGATGCTAAACTCTACCACCCCAATGCTGAATTTGTTGAAGCGGAGTTCATCCCCCAGGGCTGACTTTGTTGAAGCGGAGTTCATCGCCTTCTAGGGCTAAACGATAACTTGGGTAACTTGAATAATTCGATTACAAAAAATGTTCGAGGCAAAGGCTTTGTTTAATTAATATCATGCTCCGATATTATTGTTTCATACGGAGTGTTATTATATTGACACACACGCAAGATTTAGGGGGGCTCGATGGGAGAGAATCAAGAGACCAGCCGTAAAAGGCAGAAAATGCCTTTCCACACCTTAACTGCATGAAAGACTCTCTGTCGATAGTGATGATTCCTAGCAACACCATCTGCGTGCAGCTGTATTTGGGCTACATGCGAGCTCACATTGCTTTTAGTAGCGATTAGCATGCTAAGCGGAGATTAAGGCTGAATCTCGATTCTTCCCCTTGCCCCTTTTTCTTTGTCTTAACTCTAGCACTTGCAAGTGTAAGGGCCAAGGGCTGAAAACTTTCCCCTATGAAATGAGACGCCACTCGGTTTCGGGTACGTCACTTGGTGTCCCTGGATAATACAGGATGGTACATGTAAAGCACAGGTCGATGTCTTCAAACAAGTGCTGTCATTCACAGATATCAAACGGAATTCGCGGATAAGTTATCTGTAGACATGCGTGACTGTATGAGCTATGAAACTAGCGATTTAAAAAAAGTTTCAATTATGGTTGCAAATATACAGCTGCGGAAAAATTTTTTTGGCTGTATATACGACTGTAAAGAGCACAAAACTAGACTGTCGTAATTGTTTTGTGGACGGTACATGTAAAGCACGGATCGATGTCTCCAAAGCAAGTGCTGTCATTCACAGATATCAAACGTAATTTGTGGATAATAAAGTTATCTGTACACATGGAGTCAGGCTAGTCCTAGCAAGCTACCATATAAACCAAGTGAAGTGGTGGAATACGCGCTAGCTGTAACCTAAAACTACTGTTTGAAAGCTTCAGTTAAGACCTACAATACTCTGCATCGTTCGTGTAGCACATTTCAAATCAAACCGAGTCATTATAAACATATAAAAAGTTGTGTAGATAGCTTTATTCATGTAAAATATTCCTCGCTTCAAGCAGCCATGTTTTTTTGAAAATTCCCGAGCTGGTTTCGCTGTGTGCTCTGGGATAGCCCTTGGAGGAGCAAGTAAGGTCTCGGATCATCTTAACTCCAAGGGGTACATAGCCCTCAATCTTATCCCTTAATCTTGATCAAATTGGGTATTGAGACACCACTAGCTCTCACATGAACGCGCAACTTCAAGGGTAAGGGGGAAGATAAGGGGCAAGGGGAAAAATTGAGATTGGGTTTAAGTCTGTTCTGTTCTTTTGTTGATACGATGTAATACGGATGGGTTCATCCTGTTAAGATTTCGACAAATGTAATGTAAAAGTTGACACTAGCTGATTTACGATTGCTGACTAATATGAACACTAGCGCTAGTTAGAACGTACAGTATTTGTGATTATTTGTAGCCTATGTTATGAGCAAGCACCTCCTGCTGGCATTTAACGTGTGGGAAGCCGAAGTCCAGTTCTTGCTATAAGTGGTGCTCCATCCCATCAGCAGTAGATCATCCTCAAGTGACCACGTTACATCAACATCTTCTCAGATGCCTCAGAGAAAGCTTATGGGCCTGTAGTATACCTCCACTCAGTAGATCAGTGTCAACCTAGCCTTCCTCTGAGTGAGATCCCACATTGCCCCACGGAAACAACATTCAGTGCCAAGGTTGGAGCTCTGTGCAGATCTAACCGAAACACAGTTGGCCAAACTCCTTGCATACGAGCTCACGTTACTGATACACTGTCACCTGCAGGACAGATTCTACCACATGTCTTGTGCTGGTTGTACTCTGGTGTCTTGCCACTGAAAGGTGAACTCCAGTTTTGTTGAACCTGGGACCCATCTTTTTGAGTCCAGATTTTTACTAGGGACAAAAAGGATGGGAATCAGTCTAGTATTTAGGGGGAACGCTATAACCAGCAACCGCAAAAAAGTTGCTACAATGTAGTCTCATGGGGCAAGCATCTGTGTCAATGTAAAGTGTCAACACAGAATTAATCAAATTAATTTTCATTCCTCATAATTTTTTTATTGAAGCTAGCAGTATACTGTATCTGTTGCTTTAGCAGCTCGGATAAATTAGAACTTTCAGTGTTTCCCCAAAAAGGACCATGCAGATTATTCACCTCTTTTGTTCCATAAATCTATGTAAAGAGCGTCGTTTGGCACTGCCGACTGTGCTTGTACGGCAATCTAGACTTATTCGTAATTCCACATTGGTGGAACGAGCTGCCTAGCACTACAAGAGCAGGGGCGTCGCTCTTTACCTTTATTACGTTCTTGAAGACTCAACTCTTCAGAGAGCACCTCCTTTCCTAACTTGCACCACCTCTCCTTTCCCTCCCTTCCTCTTCCTGCTCTGACCTCTCCTTATCCTTCCTATAAAGCTATCTCCTCAAACTAGTACTTACCTTGCACTTACAGTAGTTACATTCCTGCACTTTTTTTTTAATTTCTTATGTAAAATAGTATTTATTGTTACACTAGGTTTACTGCTCGTAGCTTGATTGTTCTCTCCTCTGTACGTAGCTTTGGACAAAAGCGTCTGCTAAATGACTAAATGTAAATTGGTCTAATCTGCTTAAACAACATTTCAATTTTGCTGAATATATTTAATGTCACGACAAGATCATAAGCAACAGGTGGCATCAAATCTATGTAAGCTATCAAACTGTTACATAACACTAGCTAGCAGGCTCAAGTTCAAGCTCAACTTTTAGCAACATAGTGAAATCTCTGCATTGTTAGGACATTTGAGGTTTGAGCAGAATATCAGAGCAACTGAAATTGTACCATTGCCAAGTAATTATTTTGTAGCTATGGTAACACCACCATTCCTATATTTGATGGAGAAAGTGTGCTTACCAAAAGATTTGATTGTCATCAACTAGTTTTGCACATTATAGAGTGTCTCACCTTGTTATATTGTATTTACAGTCTGTTAGATGATGAATCATACTTTGTTATCATTTTCATTTTGAAAGAGGAACAGAGAAACGCGATCAAGGCATTTGTCGATTAAAAAGATGTTTTTGCCGTCCTTCCTACGGGATCAGGTAAACGTTTAATCTATCAGATGGTAATACTACGTTGCTCTGATTGGTTCTAGGTATCCAATTCAGCGAAGAGGCATTTTCTTTCCTGGTTCGTTGAAACACGCCCCATAATCACAGCCCAATGGTTCAGTATCAGACTCGTATTCTGACTAGAATTATGAGTATGACATCGTCAGGCTACAGTTTTGGTGTTAAATTGACAGTTTTATTAATGTTTTGGTGTTTAGAGCAGAGGGTTGTCTCACCTTGTTATATTGTATTTACAGTCTGTTAGATGATGAATCATACTTTGTAAGTCACATTTTTAGCATCTATACAAATCGCTTCAATAATACTTCATAGTACACATTTGTGTGATTTTTCATTCAGCTGGCTGACTATTGTTAAAGTTAAATAGCTGTGTGGGGGGTTTTGGTGCAGAAATGAGGTGTAACAGCAGTATTAAAAAGATTTATTGAACTGTATACATAATCAACACATACCTTACATCAACAAAACCAAACCACAGTGACTTTTTAACAGTGAGAACGCTAATTCCCTCCCTGTTGCATACAACGAGTGTTTAAATACATCTGAGTATATTACCATCAAAAGCCTAACAGCATCTTGATATTCATTCACATTCATCCTGGAACACATGCAAAGTATTTACAAGCACTTAGGACACCAGGGCACATAGCAGGATATCGTATAGCAAGTGAACATTATTTGTTTGGATCATGATGCACTTTTCTTGTAAATGTTATGTAAAGCTTCATGGATGCTCGTAACTTTTCATCTCTGAGGCCATAGATTACCGTGCTCAGTATCTTGGTTACAATAGTGAATAACAGAAAGTTAAAAAAACGCATAATAAGGTATGTGTCTAGACTGACGGACATAAAATGTGACTCCACATAAGGGCAGATGACCTCCAGAGTGCACAGGATGAGCTGTAACATGTGGAACAGGATGGTGCGTTGGCCCTTAGAGGCAGACTGCTTGTCATTTCCTGAGGCTCTGTGTGCTACGATAATGATAGAGGTGTAACAGAACAGCACGATGCTCAGAACTATTAAGCTGTCATAGATGTAATACATGCCCCTCATCTCCATATGCCAGTCGTCCACAAACATGATCTCATAATAACAGAAGGTTAGTTCTTCGAAGTAGTCTTTTGTGGAAAAGGCCAGAACAATAAATAGGTCGCCAAATGATGCGCTGAAACACACAAACCAGATAATGGCTATATAAAGAAGAGTCCTACTGGGAGAGAAGACCTTGACATGCCTTAGGGGCATGCAGATAGCGGCATACCGCTCTAAACACATGGCTATTATAATGCATGGTGAGATATTGGAGAAAACATCCATGAGAATGACGACTGGTATGCAGAACCCAATGGGCATCAGTTGCCCCAGGTACATAGTGATCACCACAAAGTCAGTCATCACCAGGAGGCACGAGTCCGAAAAGAGGCTCTGGGCAAACAGCTTGTAGCGCGCCTCTGCCAGGAGCATCTCTCTCTTCAAGTAGACGAAGAGCATGTAGAGTAACACAGAGAGGAAAGGCCACACCACAACCTGGACCAGCGCTGTCTGGATGCTGGCTTCGATGGGGTTGTTCGTCATCAGCAGAGTCATCCCAACACTGCTGTTCCCACTCTGGCTACTGTTATCATTCATGATGGTCTAACCTGGATCACAGTATAAACACAGAATTTAATGCAGAACAGGGGTAATAAGTTAATATACAGTACCATGTACAGTCTAGTAATGGCCTGGGAAATTGTTCTGCAAAACCTTAGCACATCACTATAGACCCCTCATATTTGATTTTATCAGAATTCAAACTTTCAGAAATCTTCTGCAGCAAAGTAAAGATCATTCCTCACCTATGATCCTCTGGACAGTGGAGTGGAGAGATATATGGGAAGTGTAGTCTTCTTATAGCCTTTCATGTGGGCAGTCTTTTACGTTTGCAGCATGATGATGCAAACATTGCTTTAACAATGCATTAAAGGGACAGTGTTGTCAAATCAAAGAAAAAAAGTAATGAAAGGACTTATGCTTATGTCTCTATACGTCGCTTTGGATAAAAGCTTCTGCTAAATGACTACATTTAAATCGGTCTAATCTGCTTAAACAACATTTCAATTTTACTATATCACTGATTCTTGAGATAAGGGACAACACATGTCCTCCACTGAAATACAAATTTTGGCTTAAAAATCCAGATATTAATGAATTGAAATAGACTTTAATAGCTCAATATGAAAGACTTAACTACACCAATGTACTTAGTTTTGTCTGTATTTATATATTTTCATAGCAATTTGACCAAGTGCAAGCATTGTCCTAGAAAGTGCATGCAAATTAACATGTCCTCTGCAAGAGGTCACAAATTCTAATTGCAAAGAAAAGTCATTAAAAATGTAATAAATACATGAATATCATTATGAAATGAATTGCATGGCTTTATAAAATGTAACCGAATACATAAAGCGAAATACCAATCAAATTATCCATTAATATTTGCCGCTCAAAGTAGTGTCCTCAGTTCATGTCAACTCCGTCAGAATAAAAAATAAATTAAAACATCAGGCATATTATGGTCTGAACTATAACCCTGAGGACCCCTTTTGCATGCTTCTTCTCTTGATGGATGCAGCAGTACAGCACATGGTCTCGTAAGTTTAACATTTTTATTCATTTTAAGCAAACAAAGTTGATATAACTGTCGTCACAGGTTTTGTATGTCAACTTTGTCATCCAAAAATTATTATTTTAAATAAGAATTGTGAAATAAATTAAGGTGTTTTTGGTGAGTTTATGTAGGTAGCTAGCAGCTGGGGAAAATCAAAATGGCTCCAGTGTACGGGATACGATTCAGACAATAAAAACGTTGAATTTTGTCAACTCCGTCAGAATGGCCGTCTGACGGTTTTGACGTTCAAACTGACGGAGTTGATAAATACTCCAAAAACCTCATTATTTGATGCATAATAAACACAGAATGTGTTTATGATCTAATATTGGCATAATACTAATACAAAACTGACTGACTGGCAAAAAATAAATGAGCAACACAAATGTTAATTTATATTTATTGCTTTTATCTATACTGTAGGACATGGCTAGATGCAAACTGTCAGTGGAGGAGCAAAGAAAAAGAAATAGGGAGTATCAAAGAAAAAGAAGACAGAGAATAGACAGTGATTCAGACAGCAGAAGGGACAATCTAGAGAAGGAGAGACAAAGATGGAAGAACAGGGTCCAAAACAAAAAAGTCAGAAAAATAGGAGAATTAGGACCAAGGGAACAGAGGCATTGCAGGAAGTATTGGAGGAAAGCTCAGAAAAGCTCAAGAAGGTCCAGAGCAGTGCAGAATGCAAGGCAGGAAGTAGACACCCCTCCAGATAGTCCACTAGAGCAGATTATGGAGGAGCCAACTTCCAGTAGACGTGCTCTTGCAAATGAGAGGCAGAGAAGAAGAGCTAGGAAGAAACATTCAAGGGAAATACAAGCTATGAAGGGAAAAATTGAGAAATTACGAAAAGAGCGAAACAGGCTAAGAAAGCACAAATGGCGTCAAAACAAGGCTCAAATGACTACCAAATCAAGTGTCAAACAAACAATGAGTAAAACAACAGTAGACTCTCCAAGAACAGAAACAGAGAAGATGGTAACAGGAAGTCAACTTCGGAATCCTAACATCAAGAGAGCTCTTCTCTTCCACAATGTTCTGTCCCAAGAATTGAGAATGAACAATGAAACTCCTGTATCACGGAGACGAGCCAATGACAAACCATGTCACGGAAAATTGGCATTGTCTGGCAAGGTTCTAAGGAAGTATCGCCTTCTTTATAGCGTGCGCCAGTTTGGTGTCAGTTACAAGTCAATGAGTGAAAGACAGGCGACAGAGAAAAAGAAAACATATCTTCAGCGCATCAGCCAGACTGTTCAAGAATTCTTTGTTAGCTCATCTCGCATAACAACCGATAAAACTGACACCATCACCAGAAAAAAGATAAAGCAACAAAGAATGATTCTGACTGACTCCATGCTGAACCTCCACATTGAGTTCCTCCAGAAAAATCCAAATCTGAAGCTTAGCTATTCTTCCTTCTGTACTATGCGGCCTTTCTATGTTACAGCACCAAAGGCATCTGACAGAAGTACATGTCTGTGTCATTATCATGCAAATGCAAACAAGCTTCAAGCACTGAAGTCATCAGATGTTGACGTTGTACAGTCAACCAAACTGGACGAAAGTTTTCAACTAGTTTGTTGCTCTCCAGCAAGTGAGGCCTGCCTTCTTCGCACCTGCTTACGCTGCAAAACCAAACAGAATGTTCTGGCTCCAGAGCAAGCTGGACTCAATGTTGAATGGATGCAGTGGGAGCGGGTTCAAGACCAAACAGCTAGTGGGAGCTATTTCAATACGAGGCTTAATGAGCACTCAGGAAGCCTATCAGAGTTGCTTCATCTGTTTCAAGAGAAACTTAAAAGTGAGACAACAACACATGTGTGCCTGGTTCGCAATCAAGCAAGTGCATACAGAGACACAATTAAAACCTGCAGTGAGAATACAGTGGTTGTGCATATCGACTTTTCTGAATCCTGGAAGTGCAAAAATGCATCTGAGGTTCAGGCCTGCCATTATGGTCAGAACCTGCCTCAGTTGACTCTTCATACTGGGATGTATTACACCAGGGGGGAAAAGGCCGCTTTTTGCTCGGTTTCTGAGTCCAGGAGACAAGATGCTGCAGCAATCTGGACTCACATGGATCCTGTCCTGAAAAATATACGTACCAAATATCCGTCAGCAACTACTGTGCACTTTTGGTCAGATGGCCCAAGTAAGCAGTACAAGAACAAAAATAACTTTTTTCTCCTTTCTCAAGTGCCACCCACCCTTGGCTTCAAAAGGACCACATGGAATTACTTCCCAACAGCCCATGGCAAAGGTGCCCCCGATGGCATTGGAGGGACAGTAAAGAGAACAGCAGACTCATTGATTCTGCAGGGAAATCATATTGTGAATGGAAATGTCTTCTTTGAAAAGGTTTCAAACCGTCTCACTGGTGTGCAGCTGTATCACATTAAGGAAGAAAACATGGAGACATATGATGCATTTCTTATGCAAAACCTCAGACAGGTTCCATCCACAAGAAAAATACACCAGGTCATCCCAAATCTAAATGGTATAGGTCACAGACAGTTATCCTGCTTTTGCAGTGAGCCACTGAATTGTCTGTGCTTTGCCCCAGCTACCTCATGTCTGCAAGGATGCTTAGAAGAGCAGCACACTGAAGCAAGGACCAGGAAGAAACGGCCATTGACCATGTTGATGGAGGAGATGGAAAATGAGGTACGCGAAGAAGACGATACAATGGAGGAGGAGGTAGAGGAAAATGGTGATTTGATGGAGGATGAGGAGACATTCAGAAGTCCCGATGGAACTGTGGTTGATATGACTATCAACAACATTGACAAAGGAGACTGGCTAGCAGTGATTTATGATGACCACTGGTGGCTAGCAAAGTGCATGCAAATAGATCGTGAGCACCAAGATCTGAAAGTGGAGTTTATGCATCCTTGTGGCCCTACAGCCAATTTCCATCCCAAACATGGAAGGAGGGATGTCTGTTTCTGTCCGCTCAAGGACATTCTTATGAAATTAACAGGGAGCGCATCTCCACTCCAGTCAAGCCGCACAAGAGAGCTATATAGCATATCTTCTGATGTTATGGACTTCATTGAGCTCAAACATGTTCACCGTTTACTGCCCAATGTCTAATCAAAGGCACCCTGCTTTCTTCTTGTTTATCTTTATTGTTAGGTAAAGCGTTGTTTGATCAACCGAACCTGGATGGGTTTAGTTTAAAGTTAACCTTTTACTTTGTTCATAGTATAGAGCTGGTGGTGTATTGAGTTAATTCTTGGTAAATCATTAAAGATCTTTACCTTTCACCGTCACCATTTTCTTGGCCTGTTTATGTTATGTGTGCTATTTCTCTAAATTGATGGTCTCGTAACACACACACAGAGGATTCTGGACCCTGCATAGTTCATTTACTTTGTTTATAAGATTCAAGTTGGCCTTAAACAGTTAGATGCACTTATAATCCAAGCATAGACGGACTGAAAACACATACATTTCCCATGCGTGCTTTACGGGCCTCGTTAACAGACCTTGTTTGCTGTAATTCTATATCAGTCCGTCAACACCGTCAGTTTTGTCCCACCCTAAGATGTGAGTTTTTGTCTTTTTTCTATAAATGCCTTTTACTTCTGTTCATTTTATTGAGTTAATTCACTAAAACATTGCATGGACTACATTCAGTGGTGTCTTGATTGCATATAACCACGAATAAAATATATTAAATTTAAAAAAGAAATAACTAAATTAAGTTTTTTTCCAATGGCGTTTATCCTCAACTGTGTAAAATAATAAAAAAGGGAATACAATGGTTTTTTTTTATCACGTAACTAGGAGTAGGCCCACTATTATTAGATATTGAAATACTTTAAAGTGTCACCAAATGAATAAATAAAATGATTTCTAATGCATCAGACGGAGTTGACAAATGTCAACACACAAATTGGATAAATGCAGGTTTTTATAAAAAGTGATTTTGTAAAAAAAACTTGTTCCTTTACATCAGGGGTGCCCAAATTCTTTCTTGTCAGGGGCCAAATATTAATCGGAGTGGAGGGCCGCGGGCCAAAACCAGAGTTTCATGTTAGGTCAGGTCCCATTATATTGAAATGTAGTGCATATGTGTACCCAATTAACATTACCATTAATATTCTTACCTGCAAACTAAGAAGGGCTAAAAAAGGTGACAAACCAAGCCCCTGTAGGTGGGTCTGGGGGTATCCCCCCCAGATTTTTTTGTTATTTTAACATGTAAATTAAGCATTCTGGTATACTCCAAGACGAAAATAATGGGGAAAGATAACATTTGCTTCAGGTTAAAAAAAGAAACATTTATTAACATATCATACTAATTTAATGTAATCTATTAGTATACACAGGGAAGATAGGTAGGAGACTTATATAATGGCCAATCAACTAACAGCAAGTTAAAGGCTAATAAACATGATTGCAGGCAACAAGAGTGACTACTGATGTTTCGATGGAAATACTCCCATTATTTTCTATTTGTATCCGTCAAAAGAGAAAGATATAACAGTTACGTGTAAGCTGTGCCGTGGAAACAAGCGCCGTGACAGCACTTGACTCCAAAGGCTACCTCCACAAACATTTGTTAAGCCAACACGAACAGGTGAAACTTGGAGCAAGAGAGCATCATGCCTTGACCTCAACTGAAGGACAGACTGCCCCAACTCAGATAGAGAGAGAGAGAGCTTGCACATTGACTACTGGTTGATTTCATATTTCATTTCAACATTCTTTACACAAACTAAGGTACTTACAGTTGGCAGTTGCTAAACTCGTGTTGATATGTGTGAATTTGAACACATGAATATGAACTTGTTCTACCTTTTCCCATTATACATGTAAGTTGAGAAGACTATAACATCAGCTAGATAACTAGCTATCATTTCATGCAAACGGAGCTCTTCCATTTAAATCGTTTAAGGTTAAGGTAAAAGCTAGCTAGTTAGCTAGCATAGCAACAAGATAACCATAGATATGGATCTGTATTGACAAAAGGTCAATAGCGCCCCCCTTGACCCATCTGAAACCATGTTAAAACTGTGGCCAAGCAGTGAACTGCAACCAGTCTTAGTTAAATATGACGTTGAAACAGAGACCCTGTTAAAAATGGGTTAAAATGCTGTCTAACAAATGACGTTCTAACTATAATTCTGACCGGAGCGCGGGCCAAAACAAATCCAGCGCGGGCCACATTTGGCCCGCGGGCCCCAAATTGGGCAGCCCTGCTTTACATGGTTTGTTAGGTCTGACCTGTGTTCATAAGAAAATCAATTCCAAATGAATGTGCTGCCCATTTTAGTTTTTTAGGTTTCAAAAGTACTTTTGTCCCTTATCTCAAGAATCAGTGATATATATTTAATGTCACAACAAGATCATAAGCAAGAGGTGGCATCAAATCTATGTAAGCTATCGAACTGTTACATAACACTAGCTAGCAGGCTCAAGTTCAACTTTTAGCAACATAGTGAAATCTCTGCATTGTTAGGACATTTGAGGTTTGAACAGAAAATCAGAGCAACTCAAATTGTACCATTGCCAAGTAATTATTTTGTAGCTATGGTAACACCACCATTCCTATATTTGATGGAGAAAGTGTGCGTACCAAAATATTTGATTGTCATCAACTAGTTTTGCACATTACCAACAGTATCTAGAGTTATAGTTTAATGTTTAATTACAGTTTTGGTAGCCTGGATACCAGCCTGAACTCCACCCACAAAATTTTTGGTCTGGGAGATTCAGTCTGGACTTGAGCTAGTTGGGAGAGATTAAACGTCTCGGAAAAGTGATCTGAACAATCAAATTGTAAGGGTGGGCTTTATACGTTGATGGACAGATGACCAACCAACGCTTGAGTTGAGTTGATTAGATAGATAGAATATACATCGAACAAAGATGGCGCCATCTCAGGAGCTTAGTGGGACATATTTTATATGATTTAAGCTATCTACACGACTTTTTTTATGTCTACATTGACTTGGCTAGTTGTGTATGTGCATCACGAATGTTGCAGAGGATTGTAGGTCTTAACTGAAGCACTCTAGACCATTATTGATAGGTTATGCTAACGCGTAGACAAAAAAAAACATTGAAACAAATGGTAGCTTCTAGCCTTGAGTGCTAATTAAGTAACGTGAGCAGGCATATCTCAACAGATATTGACAGCGCATTCATTTTGAAAGAGGAACAGAGAAACGCGATCAAGGCATTTGTCGATTAAAAAGATGTTTTTGCCGTCCTTCCTACGGGATCAGGTAAAAGTTTAATCTATCAGATGGTAATACTACGTTGCTCTGATTGGTTCTAGGTATCCAATTCAGCAAAGAGGCTCATAATCACAGCCCAATGGTTCAGTATCAGACTCGTATTCTGACTAGAATTATGAGTATGACATCGTCAGGCTACAGTTTTGGTGTTAAATTGACAGTTTTATTAATGTTTTGGTGTTTAGAGCAGAGGGTTGTCTCACCTTGTTATATTGTATTTACAGTCTGTTAGATGATGAATCATACTTTGTAAGTCACATTTTTAGCATCTATACAAATCGCTTCAATAATACTTCATAGTACACATTTGTGTGATTTTTCATTCAGCTGGCTGACTATTGTTAAAGTTAAATAGCTGTGTGGGGGGTTTTGGTGCAGAAATGAGGTGTAACAGCAGTATTAAAAAGATTTATTGAACTATATACATAATCAACACATACCTTACATCAACAAAACCAAACCACAGTGACTTTTTAACAGTGAGAACGCTAATTCCCTCCCTGTTGCATACAACGCGTGTTTAAATACATCTGAGTATATTACCATCAAAAGCCTAACAGCATCTTGATATTCATTCACATTCATCCTGGAACACATGCAAAGTATTTACAAGCACTTAGGACACCAGGGCACATAGCAGGATATCGTATAGCAAGTGAACATTATTTGTTTGGATCATGATGCACTTTTCTTGTAAATGTTATGTAAAGCTTCATGGATGCTCGTAACTTTTCATCTCTGAGGCCATAGATTACCGTGCTCAGTATCTTGGTTACAATAGTGAATAACAGAAAGTTAAAAAAACGCATAATAAGGTATGTGTCTAGACTGACGGACATAAAATGTGACTCCACATAAGGGCAGATGACCTCCAGAGTGCACAGGATGAGCTGTAACATGTGGAACAGGATGGTGCGTTGGCCCTTAGAGGCAGACTGCTTGTCATCTCCTGAGGCTCTGTGTGCTACGATAATGATAGAGGTGTAACAGAACAGCACGATGCTCAGAACTATTAAGCTGTCATAGATGTAATACATGCCCCTCATCTCCATATGCCAGTCGTCCACAAACATGATCTCATAATAACAGAAGGTTAGTTCTTCGAAGTAGTCTTTTGTGGAAAAGGCCAGAAGAATAAATAGGTCGCCAAATGATGCGCTGAAACACACAAACCAGATAATGGCTATATAAAGAAGAGTCCTACTGGGAGAGAAGACCTTGACATGCCTTAGGGGCATGCAGATAGCGGCATACCGCTCTAAACACATGGCTATTATAATGCATGGTGAGATATTGGAGAAAACATCCATGAGAATGACGACTGGTATGCAGAACCCAATGGGCATCAGTTGCCCCAGGTACATAGTGATCACCACAAAGTCAGTCATCACCAGGAGGCACGAGTCCGAAAAGAGGCTCTGGGCAAACAGCGTGTAGCGTGCCTCTGCCAGGAGCATCTTTCTCTTCAAGTAGACGAAGAGCATATAGAGTAACACAGAGAGGAAAGGCCACACCACAACCTGGACCAGCGCTGTCTGGATGCTGGCTTGGATGGGGTTAGTCGGCATTAGTAGCGTCATCCCATCACTGCTGTTCCCACTCTGGCTACTGTTATCATTCATGATGATCACACCTGGATCACAGTTTAAACACAGAATATAATGCAGAACAGGGGTAATAAGTTAATATACAGTACCATGTACAGTCTAGTAATGGCCTGGGAAATTGTTCTGTAAAACCTCAGCACATCATTATAGACCCTTCATATATTATATTTTTTTTTATATGATATAATGATATTATATTATTTTATCAGAAGTCAAAATTTCAGAAATCTTCTGCAACAAAGTAAAGATCATTCCTCACCTATGATCCTCTGGACAGTGGAGTGGAGAGATATATGGGAAGTGTAGTCTTCTTATAGCCTTTCATGTGGGCAGTCTTTTACGTTTGCAGCATGATGAAAACATTGCGTTGGCAATTCATTAAAGGGACAGTGTTGTCAATCATAGAAAATAGGTAACGACTAATGTCTGCACCCACAGAAAAATGTTAACGTGACGTATTGCTGCTGATCAGTGTGAAATGGATAAAAATGATGTCTATCATGGACACAGTGAACACTGCAGAAACACACAGATAGGCCCAAAGTTTGAGGTTTGATTTACAGTAATGGCTTCATAATTCTGCAGTGTCATTGTGCTGGTTGGTCATTGTCATTGTCATCAGGCACAGAAAAACAATCTATGTACGTGTCTATTATTTTTGAAGCTTTAATATAAATTTTAGTTACACTGTGTGGTTGGCCAAATATGCCACTTTGAAATGGAGCCGTTTTGATCCTCTTATTATTAGCATGCTTGTGTGAATGGCCAATCTTAACGGAATTATGTAGGCTCATTAATGGTGGCATATAGAAGCTATTTACACAATTCCAAACAAATAATCTAATCTAAATTTTGGTTGGGTACCTTTTCATAGTGGTCTGTTCTACAGTGTAGAGCTGTTTTCAGAGTATTTATGTATGACTAATGACACATTTTCTTCTTCATATTGCATGTTTGCAGTATTTCTGAATTCATCATTATGTTCTCAGAACCCTCCCTTTATATGGGAAGGACTTCTTTATGCATTTTCATCCACTCTTCCTTGCAGATGACGTTGACGTGTCTTTTATGCAGATGTGTAAAATGTACCCACATATTTTCAATCCTGTTTAAGGCTTTCGAAACAATCTGCTCAAAATTAATTGTAGATAATAATAATAATTAATTTTATTTTTAAAGCACTTTTCATTCAAAGGAATCTCAGAGTGCCTACATATTAGAAAATAACTATAATAATACAATAAAATTAAAAACAAATTTAAATATTAACATAAGCATAACAGAAAAGATTCAACACAAGGCCAGAAATGCCTTCCTGAATAAAAAAGTCTTAAGTCCAGCTTTAAAGGAACCCAGCGTCTGCGTTGCCCTTAGGTGGTCAGGGAGGCTGTTCCATAAATGTGGCGCTGCCGAGCAAAAGGCCCGGTCGCCCATGGTGCGACGCTTGGTTTTGGGGACGCGGAGGAGCAAGCTGTTTGAAGACCTGAGGGTGCAGGTGGAGGTTTGGGGAGTAATTAATTCTTGCAGGTAGGGAGGTGCATGTCCATTTATGCATGTATGGGTGATTATAAGGACTTTGTAGTCTATCCGGAAAGAGACAGGGAGCCAGTGTAGTGAGTGTAATATTGGTGTTATGTGCTCATATTTCCGGACCTTCATCAGAATCCTGGCAGCGCTGTTTTGGATGTATTGCAGCTTCTGGATGTTCTTGCCAGTGATCCCATAGAAGAGTGAATTACAATAGTCCAGTCTTGAGGAGATAAAGGCGTGGACAAGCTTCTCTGCATCTGATAGGGTTAAAGTGGGGCGGAGTTTGGAGATGTTTCTTAGATGATAAAAAGAGGTTTTGCACAGGTGTTTTATATGATCATTAAAGTTCAGGTGAGAGTCAAACCTAACTCCAAGATTAGTGACTGTGGAGGAGAGGGGGATGACCTGGCTGTCGAAGGTGAGATGAGTCAAGGAGGATGACTGAACCTGGTGTGGGGTACCAACAAGAAGGGCTTCAGTTTTGCTACTATTAAGCTGGAGAAAGTTGTTGCTCATCCATGCCTTTATCTCCCCAAGACAGGCGTTGAGAGATGACATGGCTGCAGTGGGGCTTGGGGCAGTTTTGATATAAAGCTGTGTGTCATCAGCATAACAGTGGAAAGACATCCCATGTCTGCTGATGACGCGTCCGAGGGGGAGCATGTACATAATGAAGAGGATGGGGCCGAGGACCGACCCTTGCGGAACACCACAGGAGACAGGGAGCTGTCTGGACTTGCAACTTCCCAGTGAGACATATTCAGTTCTGCCAGAAAGGTAGGACTGAAACCACTTGAGTGCAGAGTCTGATAGTCCAATGGTGGTGTGGAGGCGCTCTAGCAGGATAGTGTGGTCCACTGTGTCAAATGCAGCAGTCAGGTCCAGGAGGATGAGGAGTGAGGGTGATCCTGCATCGGCTGTCATCAGCAGGTCATTAACACATTTTGTCACCCTGAGCAAAGCTGTTTCAGTGCTGTGGGCTGAACGAAATCCTGATTGAAATTTTTCAAACAAGTTGTTGTGTTTGAGGTGGTCCTGAAGTTGAGAAGCAACTACCTTCTCTAACACCTTGGACAGGAAGGCAAGGTTTGAGATAGGCCTGTAGTTGGCTAGAACCTCCGGGTCCAGGGTGGGCTTCTTAAGAAGGGGACGGATGACAGCAACCTTGAGGGCAGGTGGGACACAGCCAGACTGAAGGGAAAGGTTAACGATTTTGGTGATGAAAGGACTGAGAGTGGGGATATGTGACTTGAGCAGAGCAGTGGGAATGGGGTCCAGGGTACAGGTACACGATCTCATTTTTCTGAGGATTTCTTCAACATGGCTCTCCCCAACCTCAGCGAGATGTAGAGGAGACGGCACACTCGCAGATGAGGCGTTGGTGTCATAGGGAAGCAGAGCTGGGGAGCTTGACATCTGAGAGCGAATGTTGTTGACCTTGGATCTGAAAAAGTCAATAAAGCTGTTTAGAGTTGCCAGGGTTTTTATTAATTAAGTTGGAATAGAACTGTGAGCGAGCATCTTTAAGTGAGTTGGAGTAGGCCCTTTGATGTTCACGGAAGGCCAGTTTATGCACAGTCAGCCCAGAGTGTCTGTAGCGTCGTTCCAGGACACGCCCAGCTGTTTTTATTTTCCGCAGCTCATGTGTGAACCAAGGCGCAGAGCGTGAGAAATTGACCTCACGTGTCTTGACAGGGGCATGGAGATCAAAAACACTGCTCAAGGATGTATTATAGAGCTCCACTAATTCATCCACTGATGCAGAGGGTGGGCAGGTGATGAGCTGGAGATCCATGGTCATGGTGGCTGAGTCAATGCTTTTCCAGTTCCGGAAAGACATTTGACGCTTAGGTCTAATAGTAGGCAGCTTAAAAGTCAAGGCCATTGAGACCACCTTGTGGTCGGACACACCAATATCATACACCTGTAGGTTACTGATGGGAGCAGAGTCAGTGATAACCAGGTCCAAGCTATAATAAATTATAAGTAGGGAGAGCGGGGTAATGTGAGACACCGGGTAATGTGAGACACCCCCTGTATCTAGGCTAAGGAACACATTTGTGGTCAAGTGACAATTGTGTTTTCAAGCCATTCCCATTACCCCCTTGCCATGAAGGAGAGGTTGGTGCTGGTGCTGTGGAAAGTATGTTTTTGCACAAAAATATGTTTTTTGCATGTAAAAGTAAATTTTCTTGATGTGAAGTGAATCAACTGTTGTGTCAAAGCAAATTGATTCAGGTAGAAAAACTTATATCGTACATGTTGATGAACCTCCAACATATAAAACCAGGTGATTGATGTTAGTGAAGATAAGCCTGAATTGCTTTGAGATGTTGTTTTTTCTAAAAAAAAAAGTGGCTGCGGGGTAAAGTGAGGCAAATGCTGTGGGGTGAAGTGAGACATTGTTTAGAGAGATCTAACCCTGGCAAAACACTCCCAATCTACCAGATTGCAGGACTTGTGAATGAGGCCTTCTTGTCAGCAGTGACACAACGGAATATCTCTTCTGGATTGAAGTCCACTGGGATTTTCCCATGTAACAAAGCTATTTTCCCAGAGGAAGTGTTTGCACCATCATGGTGTCAGACCGGCCAAATCCTGAGCTCCACTCCAGATGACTGTAACCTTCGCGTGGGGGTGCTGTTCGCCCTGTCAGGGCTTATTTTCCCCGATAATGACCGGCGTTCTATACATTATCCCTTACAAAATGAGTACGAAGCTGATGTTCTAATCCAGCTGGGTCTAGTCCTGTGTTCTGAATCCCAGGCTGTTCTAGCTGGTTCTGATTATCGTCCTATGACTGCGTTCTAATCTAACTGGTTCTATCTGTCATTTGAATGTTAACCAAAACATTTTTAATTATATTATGTTGTATATGATTTTGTTCGGAGTTACTTTTAAGTGTTTAAAAAAAAAAAAAAAAAAAATGCTTAATTGACCAATCCCCTTGATTCTGTTACCAGTCCGATATAAGTTTTGGAATGTGTAGTTGTCAATCTAGCTGTCAGGATTCTTACTGTTACAACATTTGTTGTTATGGAAGTTTTAAAGTGGAAAAAGTCAGTGGACCCCCAGCTGGTTCACTTTACCCCGTTGATTTCTCTGGTCTGTCTCACTTTAACCCTAAGCTGGGGTAAAGTTTTTAAACAATCATATTTTCACTGCTCTTTGTCTTGAAGACATTCTGATGATTTAAATTGCTAGGAAACATCCTGAATAAATGGGATATGTGTAAACTTTACAGATGTATCAATTAAGCTCGCCTAGAGGAGAGCAAATGTAAAAAATGTCTCACATAACCCGCTCTCCCTAATAAAAACTCAACAAAACATACCATTTAAAAAAATGTATTTAGAACAGATGAACAGTCATCCACAAACGACAACTATGAAATTAGTGTCAATCAGTGTGTTTGTGTCATTAACCAGAACATGTCCACTGGACACAACACTATCAACAACAGAAAATAAAATGTAGATATGGGTACAGATATGTAAACAGTCTACACAAGATGCAATAGCCAATAAACTAAAGACACATGTGAACAGCATGTATTAAACCCATTCATGAGCCACACATGATTTGTGGGATTTTTCCCTTGATAAATACTCCACATATCTTTCCATTTTCCATTGCAAGGCACTTGCTTTTATTTTCGACACATTCATAATCAAAGTAATCCCAAATTGGACTTTGTCGCATTTGCCCGACTTTGGCCGCCATGATTCAAGATGAGGGGTGTGTACTAAAATAGATATAGGCTATGTATGAAATACATTGACATCTATGACAGGGACGTGCGGTCAGTGGGGGCGGGGAAGGCATATATATATAAATATTGCCCTACTGATCTGTGCTATAAATGTAATTCCTGCATGATTCCAATCATTTCGAGTATTTTTATAATCAAAATTGCAGAATTTGCGCATGTCCTGTTCAAACAGTAAGGAAACAGCGGGGCAGTAAGGCGGCGACGAGCTGTGCCTCAACTCAGATTGCGCAATCGATCACAAACTGGGATGGGTGCATCCGTAGAACTTATTTAGTCTTGCTGATCTGACATAAACGCGCAGTGAAAAAACACGGAGTGGAAACAGTACATCTGCCTTAATGAAATTAGCGTGCAGAGTCCACCGGTCGGGTATATACCTTTTCTCCCGTTGCTCTTCTTCTAGCGAAAATTGAAGATTCTATAGCTAAGCTAAAACATTTCTCAAATGTGGACTTACAATCAAAATGTGAAGTGATCAATAAGAGGAGACCAATGCTGGAGCTAAAAGGTAATCTTCAAACGAAACGACAAGACAGAAGACAATTCGATCGACTAGTCACATTCAAAGCCAAATTGCTTTGAACATTTTTGGAACCTCAAGAATAGATTTTGTTTTGGACGTACAGCGGAGACAAAATATTAGCCAGGGGAAGGGGAGGCTTCTCACCCCTTATTCGCTAAAATTACATTGATATCAAAGTAAGCCCTTGCGTTGATTTCCCATTATTTCTCTTAGGATTGTTTAATGTCTATGTGAAGCCATTTTACATCAAACAAGTGGTTGTGATCACTCTGAACCGAAGACTGCTTTGTATTGGTGAGCTGATTTTGAGAAAATAAACTTAAATTGCAGCTATTGAAGTCGTGTTTCCTGGTTGCTATGGTTATGAAGTTGCTACGCTAGCTAATAAGCTAGCTTAAGACACTTGGCGATAATAACCTTAATGATTTAAATGGAGGAGTTTAATTTGCATGAAATTAGCTAATTATCTAGCTGATGTTATAGTCGCCTTCAAATGATTATGGGAAAAGGAAGAAACCCTCATGGTGCCTGTGCAACTGTGTATGAAAGAGTTCATATTCTACGTGCATATACCACGAGTTCATCACAAGCTAGCAGCTGCCAAATGTACCTTGCCTATGTTTGTGTAAAGAATGCTGATATGGAAAACAACCAGTAGTCAATGTGCAAGCTGCCAATTGAATGGTGATATAAGATACTCGGGTTTATGTGTTTGGTGAGGCACTGACTCCTTCAGAGTCAGATTTACAGACAGGAACCACACCGCACGTCACTGTGAAATAGGATTCTGGCTTTCTACCGACTTTTGCCGCATGATAGCAGGCGAGGGGCGTGTTTAAAAGTGGTACAGCGGAAAATGGACTACTAGGCTATCTATTAAATACATTGACAAAAACGAAAACTAAGGACATTTTCTCTATAATTCTTTTTTATTTTAGTTAGTTTTGTAAAGACACAATACAGTTTCCGTTAGTTATCGTTTTTTTTTTTTAAATAAAGCCTCGTTTTTATTTTTATTTCAGTTAACGACAAAAAAAAAATCACACCTCGTTTTCGTTTTTTCGTTAACGATAATAACCTTGGTCTAGTGTCACACTGCCATTGATTGGACAGGTCATGTGCAATCCTGCAACAATGAAGGCGCTGTCTGGGTGTGTGGCCAGTATTTTACCTATGTAGACATGTAGATGTGCTAGTGATAGTTTAGCACTAGGGTCCGGAGGGATGTACACATCACAGATGTAAATGATGCCAAACTCCCTCGGTAAGTAGAAGGGCCTTATTAGTATAAGTAGACTAATAATATAGGTTAAAAGATTTTAGGTGCAAACTAACTAAAGACAACCTTATTTAAATCAGGATTTGGAGTATATTGTTGAACATGACAAATTGAAACATTGACCAGACAGCTAGAACAAAACAAAAAACAGATCAGACAAACAACCAAAATAAACAAGATTAGTGTTGTGTGGAGATCAATTTTAAAACCGTTCTCACTCGTGTCGCTGCATTTAAAAATAACTCTGAAGAAACACAATACTTAATGCTAGTAATAGCATACAGTTAAAATAAAATGATATATCCTTGCTTCTTTTAAGCCTAGTTATATCAACTGTGCAATAACTAGAGTGCTATCTGTTTTCCTTGACATATGGTATGTCTGAACAGTAAATTATTTAGAAATTAGCCTGTTGCTTTTCTTGTTTGTGGTTATATAGCCTGGTGTGTGTGTGTGTGTGTGTGTTTGTGGTAATGGGTCAACATCACTCAGTACAAGAATCACTTGCCTAGTGGACAGCATGACGGGCTTTTTTGGCCAAGCTTTCCCAAGGCAAAAGCACATAGATCCCAATTCTCCTCAGTATGATTCTCTCTATGCATGTCTTGGCGCCGTACAACATTGTATGACTTTGTATGACATTGTGTGATTTTGTGTCAGCCTGTGACTTTATAATGCCACTTATGCCATTCAGATAGAATGTGTTATAATTAATATGCTTGGTGTATACTGCGATCTGGAGTACAGCGCCAATCTCACACTCACATAAGTCTGGGATAAACCAACAGTAATACAAAAATAAATAACCTCTCCTCCGTGCTGCTACCTTCACTGCACGAAAAGCAAGATTATCGGGCCCGTAAACGCTGTGATACACCCGCGAATGATGAGCATTCCTGGTTGATCTCGGACATTCCCCCGAAATATCCGTCTGCCGCAAATTACCGGAATTTCCCGCATACAGGCCAAGAGGGGAGAGGGGGGCGATGTGTTACTTCTCACCTCCCGCTGACAGAGGTGTGGAATGCTCTTATTAGCATTTTGACTGTCAGCAGTCTAGCCACACACACCCTGCTGCAGCCATTGGTTGAAAACGACAAGGAATTGAATTAAAACGTCTTGTGATGAGACGGAATGAGATTCTGCCTATTGGTCAGCTTTCAACTGACAAAACGTATCCCCTCCCATTTACAGCTATTGCCCCATAAAAACGAAATTAAAATGTAGCCTACTCGATAATAATTTAATTAATGTTGTGTCTTTAGGGTTTTGCTCCGGGGTTATCATATTTCTTGATTTGCCTTCCGTTTTCAGAGTTCTGATTTCGGGGTTATCACGATTCTTGCTTTGCCTTTCATTTTCAGAGTTCGAGGGTTGCAATGTCACATTCGAGGCTGTTCCACTCATATTCCGGAGCTTCCTCTCTGTAATGTTCTTGAGATTCACTTTTGGCATGTAATTATACAGAGTCGGGATTACTCTGATATTGAGATAGTCATTTCACAACTTGGGACATGTTTTCCACTCGTGAATATCTAACCTGTGTCTTTTCAGGTAGATTTTGAAATCTTACGCGAGCTTCGAACCTGCGCTCCTTCAGGTTAATGGTACTGTGTGTCTAACCGCTTAGCCACGTTGCTGGTGAGAAATTAGCTTGTCGGTGCGACCAAGTCACTGGTTTATCATTCCTCCCTCCTCTGGGGTAGGCCTATTTCTCTTCTGTTACTGGAGCGTGGGAATTCGGAATTGTTTAGTGGACTTATGTGAAGTTTTAATAAGCCTATGTTCACTTATAGGCGCCCGAGGCAACATTAGAAACTTTAGACTCGAATAATAAACGTTCAATTTCTAGTCATTTTTTACACGTAGTAAGTTTCAATAACACCATTACATATCGGTTTCACACCAATGTGGGCTTCTACGGCAATACACAGGGTCAAAAACTGTCGTAAATCCCACATTTCATGCAGTGCTTGTCGTGGTGGGGAGGCTTGAGTGCCTCAAGGAGCCTGTGAGCTATACTGGCTGGGGTTTTTAAGCCCCTGGCAGGTCCAACCATGCCAGACAGGTTACAGGTGAGGGGTCAGACAAAAGGCAGTACCTGGCCCTCCAGGTTGGGGGTTGAGCTCAGGGTTGACAACCCAGTCCCGTAAAAAATGCTCTGTCACGGAAATGGCAACACAAGACTCAAAAGCAACCGGATGTGATGGGTTTCCAGGAGTATCAACAGATACCAGGATGAATGCCAGTGGTGAAAGCCCTAGGGAAGCCACCGACATGAAAGTGGAAGTTCTTCACGCCAAACAAAAAACGAACATAGGTTTTTGGAATGTGCGCTCCATGTATGAAGCGGGAAAGCTTGCTCAAGTAACAGCAGAAATGAAAAGATACAATTTTCATATATTAGGAGTCAGTGAAAGTAGATGGACGGGATCAGGAAGACTCAGAACCAGCACAGGTGAAACAGTTCTGCACTCAGGCAGAGATGATGGCCGCCACTACGAAGGAGTAGCCATCATTCTACAGAAAGGAGTAGAGAAAAGTCTGATAGAGTGGAAACCGGTCAATAGCAGGCTCATTAGGATCAGGCTGAAAGGGAAACAGATCAACACTACCATTATACAATGTTATGCACCGACAAATGATGGTGACGAAGAAAGTAAAGATGCATTTTATGAGCAGTTACAAGCTGAACTTAAGAATACACCAGGTCATGACATGAAAATAGTGATGGGGGATATGAACGCAAAAGTTGGAAATGACAACTCTGGACATGATAGGGCCATGGGAAAACAAGGTTGTGCAGTCATGAATGAAAATGGAGAAAGGCTGACGGATCTATGTGCCAGCCATGACCTTGTAATTGGAGGTACCCTATTTCCACACAAGGATATACACAAATTGACCTCGTATTCACCGAATGGCAGAGATAGGAACCAGATAGATCACCTGATGATTAATGGGACCTGGAGACGATCACTGTTCGATGTCAAGGTTAAACGAGGTGCAGATGTTTCCAGTGATCATCATCTTGTGGTGGCAACACTGAAAGTGAAATTAAGGAAAGCTGGAAGTAAGAAGGCAAGGAAAGTGCAATTTGACGTTGAAAAGCTACAAGATCCTAAAGTGAGGAGCTCCTTTACACTGCAATTAAAGAATAGATTTCAGGAACTATCCACCCTAGGTGAAACACAGCAGGATACAAACACAAATGCAAA
The DNA here is from genome assembly GCF_963457725.1 of Sprattus sprattus. Lineage (NCBI taxonomy): Eukaryota > Metazoa > Chordata > Actinopteri > Clupeiformes > Clupeidae > Sprattus > Sprattus sprattus. The sequence continues at coordinate 26,014,237 of NC_137928.1, read as the reverse complement.
GGACATTAACAACAAATGGGAACAAGCAAAAAGGGCATATCTGGAAACCAGTAGAAAGTGCTTGGTCACCAAAAGGAAGGATATGAAGGAATGGATAACGAATGAAACATGGCAAGTCATTGAAACACGCAGAAGAGTTAAAAAAAAGAAACTAATGGAAGCAAAATCAGGTAGATTGAAAGAGAAATACAAAGCTGAATATCAAAAAGCGAACAAAGATGTAAGGAGGAAGACACAAGCTGACAAAAGGGCATATATAGACAACCCCGCAAAACAGGCAGAAGATGCAGCCCAAAAAGGGGAGCAAGGTAGAGTTTATAAACTAACCAGGATCATAAGTGGCAAATACAAAGGAGCATCCGATGTGCCAGTGGAAGACAAACAAGGAAAGCTTCTCACAACAGAAACAGACCAAGAAACCAGATGCGCTGAACATTTTAGTGAGGTCCTCAACAGACCACCACCAACAGTACCAGCAAACTTCCAAGATGTAGAAGTAAACCCATCCTTGAATATAAACACTGAACCAGCAACTAAGAGTGAAATTATAATGGTTATAAAATCGCTAAAAAACAAGAACGCTCCTGGATCAGATAACCTTAATGCAGAACTTTTCAAGGCAGATCCAAGCCTAGCAGCTTCAATTCTTCAGCCACTCTTCACTTTGGTATGGGAAAATAAGAAAATACCTGATGACTGGTCTGAAGGAATTATCATCAAACTCCCAAAGCGAGGCTTCCTATGAAACTGTAATAACTGGAGAGGAATTACACTCTTGTCAATACCAAGCAAGATCCTAGCAAAGATAATTGTTAAGCGTATAAGAGAGGCTGTTGACAAGCACCTCAGGAAAGAACAGGCTGGTTTCAGAAGGGGTAAAAGTTGCATCGACCAGATTTTCACTTTATGCAATATAATTGAGCAGTGCACAGAGTGGCAAAGAGAACTGTACCTAAACTTTGTCGACTTTGAAAAAGCGTTTGATTCTATCCACCGTGCAAGACTATGGAATATACTGTACCAGTATGGAATACCGGATGAAATAGTGCTCATAATTAAAAGTTTTTACAGTAATTTCAGGTGCAGAGTTGGAAATAGCTTACAAACATTTCATGTAAAATCAGGTGTAAAACGAGGTTGTGTGACGTCAGCACTGCTTTTCAACATTGCGATTGACTGGGTCCTGAAACAAACACCTAAAGATAAGAACAGAGGCATCAGATGGACACTCTTCTCAGTCCTCAAAGACTTAGACTACGCAGATGATCTTGCTCTGCTGTCACACACCCATCACCACATGCAGGAGAAAACAACCCGTCTTGGTGACTTCGGCCAAGCAATTGGATTGAAGATAAGCCAAAAGAAAACCGAGGTGATGACCTTGAACATCCCAAATCCTTTACAAATTCAGGCTAATGGTGAAAATCTGCCCTACACTCATACCTTTACATACCTGGGGAGCACTGTCAGTTATGATGGAGGTGCAGATAAAGACATCAAAAACCGTCTTAACAAAGCAAGAAATGCATTTTACATACTGAATAACATATGGAGGTCACAACAGTATTCTACAAAAACAAAACTCAAATTTGACCAAAGTTGTGTCGTGTCAACCCTTCTATATGGCTCAGAATGTTGGAGGATGACGAGCAAAGATCTTCACAAACTGTCAACATTTCATACCAAAAGTTTAAGAATAATTCTCTGCATCTTTTGGCCAAACACTCTGTCAAATGAGGAACTATACAACAAATGTAAACAAGAGAGTATGGAAACCATCATCCTCAGAAGGAGATGGAAATGGATAGGGCACGTGCTAAGAAAAGACACAAATGACATAAGGTAAGCAGGGTGGCCGTGGGTCATTAAATCAATTTTCATCAAAATAAGGCCTTAAAAAGTATTAAATTGTCTTAAATTCAGGTTGCATTGGTCTTAAATATTTGTGTGCCATGTCAGTGCGAAAATGCAGGCAATCTGTTCTGCCAGGTCAAATATTTTTTTTCCAGTGCGCTGCGTTGTCTATGGTTAATTAGTCAGAGCGTAGACTACTGCGCAGCTAAACATACAAGTGACTAGATAGCCTACTAACTCTCTAGTCCTGTCAGTGCTATTTCCACACGCTACACCACGCCCGCTAGCAATGTATCAATTTTACCTTACAACGAACTAACAGTTTATGGAAATTAAACGGAGTTCACATATTTATCACAGTGTGAGACGGCAAAACATTTACGTTACGTTCTAATATGTGACCGTTTGCACACAATTCATTCAACTCCATTGGTAGCTAACGTTACCACTTATTAGCCAGCTGTGCTTTTTTTTTGGGAGGTGGTCTACCTGTTGCTTTGATCGCTAACTTGCCACTGTAACTCAATCCCTGGAATGCTTTGAGTAGTAAAACACAAACAATGGCCTATATTTCCATTGTGCACTTTATTTGCAAATGTTATTTTCTTGCTGTCGTTCAAATGATCGGAACTTCTTGCTTTGTTTAGGGCTGAATCTCGTAGCCTAGACTTGAGGGGATAACCCCAACCCCCGGATTGCGCCACAGCCAGGGCTCCTGTTTATTGGTTTATCATCGTAGCCAGGGCTCCAGCCTGTTCGTTTATAGATTTTGGCGTTTTTTAATTTATTTACTTGATTTTATATTTGTTTATGGGACCTAAATGCTCTGAAAATTGAGGACTGATGACATTTTTGTGTTATCTTTTCGCATTACACACATTTAGCCGGTGTTCTTAAACTCAAACGGTTATTATCAGACATCAGTGTGTTTACTTGGAAAGATTACTGTATATTTCAACTTTTGATTTGTTTTTCCATCGTAAGTTTGGTCTTAAATTTCATTTAGAAGTGGTATTAAAAAGTCTTAAATTTAATTTGTTTAATTTGTAGACACCCTGGGTAAGGTAAGGTAACTTTATTGATACCCGGAGGTAGATTTGTTTGCAGGTGAAAAGTAGAAAGCTTGCAACAACAGCACCACACAATACAATGACAGTGACACAGGACAACAGACAGGAAAATAACAAACCAAACATTGACAAACAAACAGACACACAGAACAAAAACAAATGCTCTGGTAGAATAAATGATAAAATAAATAAATAAACAGGCCTAGATGGAAGATGGCTGCTCATAACAGGAGATCATATTCTTACAATTGCTATTCAGGGCCTTAATAGCTGAGGGGACAAAACTAGATCCATACCTTTTGGTTTTGCACACAGGTATGAACCTACGGCCAGAATGGAGATACTGGAGTTCACCATGTAGTGGATGAGATGGTTCATCTAAGATGGACTCAGCTAGTCTCAGTAACTGCCCATTAAAAAGGCATTCTGAGTTTTGTTGGGGCTCTCCAATTACTTTACTGGCCCACCTCACAATCTGATTCAGGGAGTTTTAGTTTTTTAGGGGTAAGTTGCCAAACCAGGACACTAGGCTAAATGAGATTATAGATTCAACTAGAAAATGCATTTCCTGAAGGAAATACCAGTGCATGAAATGCAAAGGTTAAGAAAGGAAGAAGAAAAGAAAGAAGGAAAGAAGAAAGGAAAGAAGAGTGGAAGAAGGAAAGACAAAAGGAAAGAAGAGTGAAGAAAGGAAAGAAGAGTGAAAGAAGGAAAGAAGAAAAGAAAGAAGAGTGAAGAAAGGAAAGAAGAGTGGAAGAAGGAAAGAAGAAAAGAAAGAAGAGTGAAATAATGAAAGAAGAAAGGAAAGAAGAGTGGAAGAAGGAAATAAGAAAAGAAAGAAGTGTGAAAGAAGGAAAGAACAAAGGAAAGAAGAGTGAAAGAAGAAAATAAGAAAGGAAAGAAGAGTGGAAGAAGGAAAGAAGAGTGAACAAGAGTGGCTCTGGATGAAGAGATGAAGAGAGAGTGAAAATATTGAAAAAAGGAGATAAAAATGGAGTGAAGAAGAGAGATTGAGTGTGAGAGAAAGTTGACTGAGAGAGAAAGATGGAGAGATGGAGAGAAAAAAAGTAGAGAATGGATGGTGTCTTAATGTTCCTAGTTACAGTTAAATTGAGAGGGACAGAAAGAGTAGAGGTTCCTTTGATTTGGTGCAGCTGTCAGTGAAGCACAGGTGCAAGCCAGTTTAAAGACCCTATTATGATGTCATAATGGCCCAATGTAAGTCAATGGGAGAAATTTATATTTGTTTTTCTTTAATATCTTAAAAAGTATAAAGTTTAGAAAAGTGAAAAATACATAGCATAAGTGTCGTTTACAAGACCTACGCGTCAAAGTTTGAATGAAGTTTCTACGTTAAGCGGTTCGGGCTGAATTAATCGCAGAAAAAGGTAACAAGAATAAGAAGAAGAAGAAGCCTAGGAATAACAATACAGGGCATTTCATGCACTGTAATAAAACATCTATAAAACATAGTGAGCATCTTTTTATCAATGTGAAAAGATGACAGCTTCCTTAAGCAGTATAAACGTTGGTTTGCCTTTTTATAGACGGCCTCACAGTTTTCCACAAAAGAAAATTTGTTGTCTATGATTGTCCCAAGATATTTGTACTTTTCAACACATTCCTTTGCCTGACCTTTTATGCTGATTTGTTCCTTGTCATTGGTGAGTTTCCTGAAGTCAACATGCATATTTTTTGTTTTTGAGATGTTTAGTTGAAGAAAGGACTGCTCGCACAAATCCACAAAGTCCTGGACAATTGGACCATGGCCTTTATCACCGTCCCTTAGCAAGCTGACAATCACAGAGTCATCTGCATACTTAAAGATTAATCTGCCCTCCCTGCTACTCTGGCACATATTAGTATAGAGAATAAACAAAAGAGGGGAAAGAACACAGCCTTGAGGGGATCCAGTGGAGGTACACATCTGGTCAGACAGTACTCCGTTGACCCGTACTCTTTGTGTCCTATTGGTTAAAAAATTTAGCACCCAGCCCAAAAGATTTTTGCCCAGATTAAATTGGTCTAAAAGTCTTTCTATTAAAATATGGGGTTGAATCGTATTAAAAGCAGAAGAGAAATCAATAAATAAAAGTTGGGCATGTGTTCCTTTACCTTCCAGGTGTTTAAAAAGTGTGTTTGTCAAAGATACAGTTGCGTCTTCAACGCCTCTTCGTGGTCTATGATCCAGTCTCTCTTAAAATTACATTTCTGTACTTTGGGGCACCTTGTCTTAGGAACTGGAACAATAATAGCATCCTTCCAACATTTTGGTACGTGCTGGGTTTGTAGAGACTTATTAAAAATATGGTGGAAAATTGTGCACAACTCCTTGGAGCATAGCTTGAGGAGTTTACCGCAAATGTTGTCAGGACCACAGCTCCTGTTTGCATTAGTGTAGTGTAAGGCTTTTTCAACAGCATCCTGTTTTGGACACCGGAAGGGAAGAGAAAGCAAGGGCGACCTAATAACACCTGGCGGAGAACAATGGCAAAAGAGCTGGAGAGTTTCAACCACACATGGGACAGCATCCAGAGAGTAGCCCAGGACAGAAGGAACTGGAGAGTTTTTGTTGCTGACCTACATGCCGGGAGGCATAAAGGGCACTGAACTGAATACAAAAATAAGGCATGGCATGCTCATATCCATCCCCATTACAGTGTCACGAATAAAACAATACGATGTTCCATAAACACAGTATCATCATTTATTTTGTGCTTATATGTTGAGTGATGTGCTATTTCTGGATTTTGTGCACTCTGAGGTCCTTGTCCAAGGTAAACGGATCCCCTGCATCCTCGACAGTGGGTCCCAGGTGACCCTGTTTGCCTGGGGACTGTTCTAAAACCACCTTTTGGGCACCGAGATGAAAGAGGTGGGTGATTTCTCTTGGCTGACATTGAAAGCTGCTAACTGGCTAGCCCTGCCTTATGTTAGGTATATGGTATTGGACTTTGCTGGTGGGTGTGTTGGTACCAGGAAAGAGGACAGTCGTAGTTGAAGATAAGTACTTGCCTCCAGCCTACGGGGTTTTAGGCATGAATGTGATTCAACATTGTCGGGAGGGCCTCCGTCCGCAGGGAGGGCACCAATTCCGGTGTTCAAGTGTCTCCCCAGGTCAGCAGTGGTCGCCTTGGATCGGGCTTTTGCCACCTGCCGGAGGCTTGAAGCAGAAGAGCACCAGGGACCAAGCCTTGGAGTGGTCTGGCTGCGTACAAGCAACCCCATCTGGCTGGCCCCACAAACAGAGAATGCGGTGTGGGCCCACGTCCCAGAGGTGTTCAAAGCCAGTCAAGTCTGCTATTGGTGGGCAAGAGTGAGGCATGCGGTGACTAGACTACAGGACTTGCCCATGTCCTGTGTCTGGGACAGGATGATGTCCAAGCACCAAACCAGCTGGTCCTCAGGCAGGAGGCGGACGTGAACCGAACCATGCCGCCTATCCTATACGCGGAATTGAGGACGTTGCTGCATGACATGCTGGATGGAGGAGTTGTCCGAGAGAGCTCCAGTCCATGGCTTGCTCCATTGGTCTAAGTGGAGAAGAAGGATGGCTTCTGGAGGTTTTGTGTTAACTACAGGAGATTGAACATTGTCCAGATAAGAATGCCTACCCCCTCCCTCGTGTGGAGGAGTCCCTGACTAATTTAAAGAAAGCCGAATGGTACTCCACACTTGCTTTTGCCAGTGGGTATTGACAGGTGGAGGTCCATCCTGCATATAAGGAGAAGACGACCTTTGCGACTGCATAAGGCCTGTATGAGTTCGAAATGATGCCCTTCGGCTAATGTAACGCGCCGCCACCTTTGAACAACCTTATGCAACGAAGCCCCGGGAATCAGGTACACAATTTTTTGCTTATTTATCTGGATGATATAATTTTGTACTCACCTGAATTCAACTGCACAAAGGACAACTGGAGTAGGTTTGAAGCTGCAGCCCACCAAATACCACCTCTTCCAGCGTTCAGTACAGTACCTCAGCCACGTGGTGAGCCAGGGGGGCGTGGCAACTGACCCCAAGAAGACGGAGGCAGGCCAGGACTGGCCAGTGCCAATTTCAGTGCGGGAGGTTTGCTCATTCCTGGGGTTCTTTGGCTACTACCGCCAGATCGTCTCAGCGTTGCCGCGGAAGGCAGGCCACCTGCATGCATTGTTGAGGGGGACAGGCTAAGTCAGTCAACTGGACCCCAGAGTGTGGGAAACCCTTCCAGGACCTCAAGGAAGCCCTCCTGAGAGCCACTGTTCTGGCCTACGCGATTTTGGCCTCCCATTCCAGCTCTACACCGATGCCAGCTTTCATGGGCTGGGGGCTGTGCTGGCCCAGGTCCAGGAGGGGCAAAAACGCACCATCGCTAACGCCAGACGCGGACTCCATGATGCGGAGCGTAATGACCAGCATTACAGTGCATTGAAATGGGAGTGGGCGACGGAGAAGATTAAAGACTACCTGTGGGGCGCCACCTTCCAAGTCTCTACCGACCACAGGCCTCTACTCCACCTGCAAACAGCTAACCTGAGGGCTGTGGACCAGAGGTGGGCTGCCCAGTTGGCGAACTTTGACTTCTCATTATGCCACAAGCCAGGGGCATACCAACAGAACGCAGATGCCTTGTCTCGCCTTCCTGAGGTGACTGCAGCAAGGTGAGTAGAGGCACCTGAGCCGGAACCGGAGCAGCGCTCAGAGTAGGGCTCGTGGGCAGAGCGCCCTGGCAGGGATTTGGTCTTGGCCAAGTTCCGGCAGTGGCGTCAGCAGGGGAACAGGCCTACACCGGGTGAGCGGCAGTCCCTCCAGGCCACCGGGCGACAGCTTGTGGGGGAATGGGAAAGGCTTGATGTACAAGATGGAGTCCTGGTGTGGCAGGGGCCGCACTTAGGGGAAAAGACGGGGGAGTGGCAATTGTGGCACCTGTCGCTGAAAGTAAAACTGCGTGGACTCAATATCGAGGCTTCCTGCTGCTCGACATGTGAGGCTGTGAAGTCCAGAGCTCTGCATGCAACTAATAATTGTTTCTTAAGCGTGCAGAATACTGATAATTATATGAATACTTCATCTTATAGTCTAGTAACATCAGTGGACTCAGTATCACGTGGCTTTGGGCTAAGGGATTCCGACTGCTGACTGCACTGCTTGAGAGGCTTTTCTGGATTGGCATGAGCAGAGACAACCACAGGTGGGTGGGTGAGTGAGTGCTTAGCAGGGCAAGAGCTGGACTCTTGTGTTCCATCGAAAGTAGCTATCATAGGGAGACCCTAGCCCTGGATAACCTGTCCTTTGGGATAGCCACCAATACATACTGGTAATGGTTGACCTGTTCTCTAGATTTGCCTTTGCAGTGCCAACAAGAGACCAGACGGCGGTCCTAAGGCCTAGGAAAAAAAAATGTTGTGTTTCCTGTTTCCCGACCGACCCTGTAGAACCTGATAATGTAATAATTTCCCGATAATGTAATATCTCCCGATAATGTAATACAAATTCCTTCATAAGTCCCTAAAAGATGTAATACAACCTGATAATGTAATAATACCCCGATAATGTAATAAAGTGCATTTCCCAATCATTTTTGCAGAACCTGATAATGTAATAATTACCTGATATTGTAATAACTTTGGTTGGTGCTGTAGCATCAGGTCTCCAGTTTCAGAGGTCCAAACAGTGAAGCTGTCCAGAGACCTGCTGCTTCACTATTAGCAGATACAGTATATATTTTATATGATTGCGAATGCACAATTTTTACAATGGTGAAAGGGATATTCAGTGGTAATCAACTAATAGAGAAAAAATAAGAAGATTTTGGTATGTTATAGACCGGCAGCTAATGGGCACATAGAACATTGAGTTTCTAAGTCCTCATTGATCATCAATAGCTGACATTTCGCTATTTGATTTCTATCAAATTCTCTTTTGATTTTGTGTGGCAATGTCCCTTAAAAATGACACTATTTACTGCAAAACATCATGCAACATGCATTTCCTCTACTTTCCCTTGACTTTGCACATGACAAGGCAGTTTGAATGGATCCTCTGTTGGCTTGTCCTTTCAGTGGAAAACACAATGGCTAAAGACATCAAGACTCATCCTTTCCATTTTCCACCTTCCATTACTCATATCCAACAGATCAAGTTATTGCCTCATTTGCACTTATTTTGTGTTTTGAGATGGATGTGTTTGTGAACCTTGCTCATAGATATGGGTGGTTGTCTACACAGCATCACTACTTGGTCTGAATAACTGGTGTCCCAACATTTCAGCACTGACCAAAGTTTTTACATTATCAGGAATGTATTACATTATCAGGTTCTGCAAAATTTAGGCTAACCTGATAATGTAATAACTTCCAATTAATGTAACATTTTATTACATTATTGGTATGGCGATTGTTACATTATTGGGAAATGCACTTTATTACATTATTGGGATATTATTACATTATCAGGTTTTATTACATCTTTTAGGGACTTATGAGGGATTTTTTATTACATTATCAGGGTTATTACGTTATCAGGAAATTATTACATTATCAGGTTCTACAGACCCTAAAAAAACTGCCGACCCTTGCCTTTTTTGGGGGGTGGGCCGCGTTTCCCTGTCGATCTCAAAAAAAAAAAAAAAAATAATAATTTTCATTTTCGTTTTCTTACGGACTTCGGAAGACCATAGTAAGAAAATATCTCTGAACACAGCTGAAGTGTTCTCAGGAGGATTCTTAAATTTAACTTGAAATTGAATAAGGTGCCAGTTTTCTAGAGACTTCCAGGCGAAAAACACATCATTAACAGCCCTGTATCCAGGTTTGCCCAAACACTAGATGCTGCGTGTACTTTCTATTACTGTGTACGTATGGCAAGTGTGAGAGCGCCGAAGTTGCGTAGTGGCCGCGAGCGGTATTGCAGACAGATAGAGATTTCAAATTGTATATGAAAATTAAATCTGACACATAGTTTCAGCGGTAAACTAATAAAATAATTGCTGTCTGTGGTTCCATATGGGCTGTGGAAATAAGAGATTTGTGAATGCCTGATGGAATGAAATTAATGAGTTTGTGAATTTGCTTTTGGATACTTGAACTTTTGAAAAATAATAAACCAAAAAAAACTGGAAAACTTTACTCTGACTCTGAGCTTGTGGCCATACCCACAGATAGACGGTTACCGGGGGCTCGGTCAATCACAATTGTAAAAAAAAAAAAAGATAATCCCTACCTACCTACCCTCATTTTTTCAGGGCTAAAACAGGAAACACAATATTTTTTTTCCTAGGCCTAACGGCAGCGATGCTGTAGGAGACAGTGTTTCGGTCCCTTGGATGCCAAGAGCGGATTTTGATGGACCAGGAGCCAGCCTGTGAAGCCAACTTGACCCAGCAGCTGTGTACCCTTTATGTGTATCGGAAGGTGAGGACAACTCCTTATCATCCTCAGGGGAATGGGGCTTGTGAGTGGATGAGACGATCCTCAGCCTGCTGAACCCCTTGCTAAGCAGGTCTGCTGCCGGAACCTGAGGTAGAAAAACCCATTTTGGTTGGTGGCGCCCACCCAACATTTAAACTGTTAACAGAATCAAATCTCGGAAACCGGTTTTGAACTGCTTGCCGTTCATGCACGGCCGCAGGATTTTTTCTCTCCCGGTGCTAAGGGGGGGCTTGACCGATACGTGGGGTAGCTAAGAAAATAATTTATTTTCATGACGTCACTTACTTTATTAAGAGGTTCTTGTTTTTTTTTTTCAATAAAAGCAGCTATGATACACAGCACGAGAATGTAATACAAGCGGCAATGGCGGAAATGTTTCACGTGCGTGCAAAGGTGACATTCAGCTCCGGACAGCGACCATGCGCCTGCCCATAACCAGACAATACATCCAACATGCAACAAGTATTTATTCCATATGCATAATAAATGAAAACAAACAACTATGCATTGACAATATTGTCTCGGATCACAACATCATAACTTACATTAATAGTAAAACTCCAAAGCTACAAAGTGCAGCCGCAACGAGAAGTGCAAACAGCTTGTTTGAATGATTCCAAAAAAAAAATAAAAAAAAATCACCAGAGTTGTTTTACAGTAGGACAATGCGTCTGTTGCTGTGGTTAAGTGCAAATGAGTCCATGATCTTCTGGATCTTCTGGACATCCAGAATCGTATTACGCTCTGAAGTTCTGCATAAAACAAAGACGTATCGACAATCGACTGGAACTTCAGCGACAAACTTTTTTTGGTAGGTTAGCAGGACTCCTTCTTATTTATGAGCTAAAGATTGTGTAGATGCCAGACAGTGGAACGGGTTGAAACGAAAACAGTGTTCACCTTATGGCCTACTCCCCCCTCTTGTCCCCCCTCTCTCTCTCACACACACACAGCACAGGGTAAACGGGGTACAGGCGCAGTACAAACATGCAAGCATGGATTGTATTGGAACAGAATTCATACGTTACGTATGAACCTTTATAGTTTTTCTCAGTCGCTTTGGTACATTTCTCAAATCATCCTCGACATTTGCAAAACAGTGCTTAAATGCTAGAGGGGCTTAACTGGGGCTACACGTTTTTTTTGCCGGGGCTATAGCACCCCTTAGCACCGGTGTAGCGCCGTCGCTGTTGCCGTTTACTTGTATTCCAAATGCATGTGTGTCATTATACAGGTTCCGCCAATTACACCTTAAAGTACGTTCCTCTTAAAGAGATAGCACTCTATTCCGTATATGACATCCCCCCTTTACTTGGACAAAACTCTTACCAAATAAACATGTTTTCTTTCAAGGGAATGTTCTCTGTTATGAATACAAACACAACTAAAATTTCAAAAACTTACTGTCAGTGCTTCTCATTTTAAAGTTACCCACAGCATTAAACTAATCACTCATAACTCACCTGTAACATTCAAACACTGGTTATCATAACTCATATGTATCTCATCTGCTTTAGTACAGAAACATTTATATTGACAAAGAACAGTCAATTCTTTCTTTTTCAATCAACCTTAGTAGTGACAAAGTCTTTCAGTCTCTCAGGTGTTTTTCTGTGCCGCTGAGGCCTTAGTAGGGGTGCGGGAGGACTGCTCTGTTCATCTGGCATAGCGGGACAGCTGTAAGAGTCCATAGCTGGTTGTTGGTCTGGGTTTGACTCAGTCTCCCCGTTTCTCACTTCTTCTGCTTCCTGTGGGTATGTAATGTACTTCTTCACACAGGTTGTATTTCGGCTGTACTGAGCTCCGGCAGGTGATTCCACAGTTACTTTATTCCCGTGCTTGCTTACTGCTGTATGTGGTGTTTTGTTGAATGTCGTAGTGAACTTATCCACTTTCTCTTGTCTCATCAGAACTTGATCTCCAACATCCACATCAGAGTATTCTGCTTTTCTCTGCTCATCAGCGTACAGCTTGTATTCCCTTTCTGTTCTGCATCTCTATCACTTACTTCTAGATTCAGTTGAGCAGATGTGATTTCCGGCAGCTTGCCTCTCATGTTCCTATTGAACAAGAGTTCTGCTGGACTTTTCCCTGTTGTGCTGTGTGTGATTCCTCTGTACACAGTGACATATCGTCTGAGCCCTTTCTGCCAGTCAAACCCATCTGACTGTGCAATTCGGATGCGTTTCGTGATTGAAGCATTCTGGCGCTCCACTTCACCATTAGCTTGAGCCCACTTTGGTGTTGTTCTCATATGTGTAATTCCATTCTCAGCACAATCATTTCTGAACTCATCTGACTTGAATTGTGGACCATTATCAGATTTCAGTGTCCCAGGTAATCCATGTCGACTGAATATTGACTCAAGACTAGGGATGGGTATCGTTTGGGTTTTATCCGATACCGGTGCTAAAACAATACTTTTAAAACGATACCGGTGCCTGAACTGATACTTTTATTTTTAAAGCAAGAAAACAACGATTGACGACATTTAAGAAAGGCTTTTTTATTGCCAAGGCAATTTTTTTCTTCAAATTGAACAATATATTAACTGTTTTAAAGTACACTATAAATATAAATACATACAAAACACACACTACAGCTTGAAACTTCTTTTGCAAAAATATGAGCATAATTGACTTTTGAGTCAAAAATGTATTATTTTGTTTGCATTCATTTAATGAAAACTCACCATTTTCTGATTTGTTTATACCCATCTTTTCTACCTTGTTTATAGTTAAACTTGTTACCTGAACACACTGAGTACGAGAAAATGTGTACTGCCCCTTTAAGAGACTAGAGAAAGTTTGCGGTCATCTGCGTTTATTTGTCATTCTGTCTGATCTGCCGTTGACTCTTGCCTTCTCTACCCTCGTTAGACACACAGTTGTTTTGTTGCATTTGCTGCACATCGTGATGTTTGAATCTTTTTGTGCTAAATATAGCAACACTGTTGCCCGTTTACCTTTCGATTTTTCTCTGTTAAAAGGTTGATGGCTAGTTGCTGCCTGCTCTTCACTTGATCCTATACAATCGGTACCTCCCCGGACCGAAATGTCACGCAGATTTCGGTGCTTCCTTTCTGTGCCTGAGCCGACTGTCATAAGAATGTTGCTATGAAAACACCAATGAGCATGAGCGACACAGGTCAACGTTTACATTGGGAGCTCGGGCAGTTGGAAATGTGCCCCACGAAATGTGCCTAGCAACCAAATAATTCATATCGTACTTACGCCACTACCGTTACTACTAGTTAGCTGTCGCTAGTTTTTTTATACTGTTTTGGAACCAGCCTCCGTGTTTCATGTTTGCAGCCTGAAATTAACCCTGTTTATAAGACAACATTTTACGTAGCTTTTGTTGATTTAACTGCATGATTTGTTGCAGCTATTTATTTCAATCTGCTCAGGCACCGAAATCTGCCTGACATTTCGGTCCGGGTAGGTACCGGTTGTATGGAACCAGTGCCATATTAGTACCGGTTCTCGGTACCCAACCCTACTCAAGACTATCAATCACTTTTTCAGCCGTTGTGGATGTCAGTATATCATACTCATAGAATCTGCTGTAGTAATCTACCACAACCAGGATTGAGTGTTTTGATGGTAGTGGTCCAAGTAAGTCTATGGCTAAATCTTTCCACGTCCCGTCTGGCAGTGGCGTTGGCCTTAGAGGTTCGGGTACATCGGGTTGTGATGTGATCTGACACCCATGACATGCTCTGCAATATCTTTCTGCAGCTTTGTCTACACCTGGCCACCACACTTTGCTTCTTAGATGCCGTTTTGTTCCAATAATCCCTAAATGTCCTTCATGCGCGAGCATGAGTGCTCTCGCCTGTAAGGCTTTTGGTAACACAATGCGTGTACCCCGTAGCACAATGTACCCAATTACACACAGTTCATTGATTGTAGGTGCGTATGCCATGAATTTTTCAAAATGTCCAATCTCTATAGCTTTTCTCACCTCCATCAGCTCCGGATCATTCCTTGAGGCTTCCTCCACCTCTCTTGTTGTCAGAGCTTTGGGGGTGGCATTCACAGCAATGAACCGCACATATTCTTCAGATACATGTGCATGTTGCTCTTTTGTAGCAGTCTTCCCTAACAGGCGTGACAATGGGTCAGCAATGTTCTCTTTTTCAGGCACATGGACAACTTTGAAGTCATATGGCTGTAGACGTAAGACCCATCTTTCCACACGGGCACAGGGTTTCGATCGTGGGCTGTATATTGCCTCCAATGGTTTGTGGTCAGTGACCGGCTGCTGTAACAAACTAGACCTAGAAAGCTTCTCACCTCTGAGGCATTTTCGGGCTCTCTGGCTTCCACTATTGCCCTAACTCTCTCTTCAGTTGGTCCAATTCCTTTGTTTGTCAGCGGGATTCCCATGAAGACTAAGCGATCCATATTAAACTCACATTTTTCAGGATTCAATGTAAGTCCACACTCCCGCAGGCGCTTCAGGACGGCATGTAGACGCTGGTTGTTTGTTTTCTGGTATGCTGCATGAACTACGATGTCATCTGAAATGTTTTCGACTCCCTCTATTCCAGCTAATGCAGAGGCAATTTCATGCTGGTACTGCTCACTGGCTGAAGACACACCGAAGATCGATCATTTGTATCTGTAGACTCCATTGTGGACAGCAAATGTTGTGATCTGGCGTGATGCCAGTGTTAACTCCAGATAGTGATAACCCCACTTGAGATCCAGTTTGCTGAACACCATGGACCCATTCATGCCTTGCACTTGCAGGATTTCATCCACCGTAGGTTTAGGGTATCGTTCTCTGACAATGGCACGGTTTGCTTGATGCATGTCAAGGCACAATCTGATTTCAGAGTTGGCTTTCGGCACAATTACCACTGGGTTGACTCATGGAGTAGGACCATTCACTGCTTCGATTATGTCCATGTCTAACAGTTCTTTTATTTTCTTCTCTACAGGTTCTCTCAAGTTGAACGGTATCCGCCTTAAGGGCTGTACTACTGGCTGAACATCTGGATTGATGTATAGACTGACTTGCTTGTCTTTTAGCTTTACCACACCCTCAAACACATCAGGATACAATGCCAGTACTAACTGTTTTAGATCAGCTACTGCTGCTATATCCGTTCCTATTCTCAGTACTCCAAGCTTTGCTGCTGTGTCTTTTCCTAACAATGGTTCACCATGTCCTTTAATGACAATAAACTCAGCATATTCACTGGAATTTCCCATCTTAGTTTCACACTTGAAAGCTCCCTTTATGGTTAAAGGCTGGTTAGATGAATAAGCATATAGCTTCCTGTCTGCAGCTGAGAGAAAGGATTGGCATTTTATTGGCAGTTTGTTTCCTATTCTTTTTTGTCCTGCATACTTTGGAAAAGTGATCATATCCATTACAGTTATGGCACTTCTGCCCTCTAGCAGGGCATTTTGGGTCTTTGCCAAAGTGATCTGTATTTCCACATCTATAGCAATGTTGCTGATCTGACTTACTTTTCTGTGGATTTTGCAGTCTCTTAAACTTTGCTTGGTTGTGCTTTGGTATTATGCTATTCACGCTTTCTGTCTTTGCACTTGCAGCTCCTTCCCCGCTGTTACTGACATCTGCTCCTCAATCTTCTCACAGAGTGATGCGTCGTCCAACACATGTGCGAGAGTGAGGTCGTGTCCTTCTTCCAGGAGTTTGCGGCGCACATAGCCGGACGAACATCGTGCCACTACAGCATCTCAAATCTGATTGTCCATATCAGCACCAAAAGCACAGTCTGTTGCTTCTTGCCTGAGCCTAGTTGCAAACTGTTGCACTGTCTCTCCTTGTTTTTGTGAAAGTGCATGGAATGACTGTTGCACAAAAGCAGTATTTACACAAGGTATACAATAAGCATTTAGAGCACCTGTTGCAGCTCCGTAATTAGCCGCACCACCTATGTTAGGCAAGGTAGCAAAATGTCTTGTACATCAGGCCCTGCATGGTGTAGGAGTAAAACTCTCCTGCGTTGTAAAGTTGCAGCAGGTGTATCGGCATTAACAGTCCTTTGCCGTTCGCAAAAAGTTCAAATGAGTTTAGCCATCGAGTCCACCGTCAACCTAATGTAGCCGGGTCTTTGAAGCACTCAAACGTCGGGATACTCACTTTATCCATATTTAAATTCTCGTTTTCTTCCTTACTTGTGCTCGCCCATTTCTCGTCGCCAATGTTATATTTTGTGTTGTATTTAAACTGTTAACAGAATCAAATCTTTAACACCGGTTTCAACTGCTTGCCGTTTACTTGTATTCCAAATGCATGTGTGTCATTATACAGGTTCCGCCAATTACACCTTAACGTAGCGTTCCTCTTAAAAAGATAGCACTCTATTCCGTATATGACACCCACGTCGACCAAGATGGGTTTATTACCTCGGGTTCCGGCAGCACACCCTGCTTATTGGTTTCCACTTACTTGGGAGGTATGTGCATCCTAACGTGACGAGCGCCTGCCTAGTGTGTCATGGACGCAAACTAGCAAACCTTAACAGTGGTGTAGCTTTCTGTTGGTGTGTTTGAGCCATCTGTGCACTGACATTTTCTTCTGTGTGTATTCACGTGTGAATTATAATGCGTGTGTTGTGCCTAGCTGGCAATTGTATGGCTTTACTCTGAGTTTTGTGTTTTTTCCCCCAATGTATTGTATTTATTATTTGTAATCGGCCTCCCTGAAAATAGTGTTGTACTCCTCCCCCTAAGTGGTGTCTGTCTGTGGCAATAGTAGGTAGCCTCTTCATCCTGTGGCTGACTGGGGTGGGGCATGTGGCGATAGGCCTGATCAAAACCACGTACTGTATTTTGCCCAGGGACTGTGTGTAACCAAGTGTGTGTGTGGCTGCCGGCCCTCTAAAATAAAACTGCTACACTTTACTTGTGTCTGCAGTTGTGTGTCTCAGAGCGGTTTGAACCCGGTAACATTAAGGTCACTGTGACAACAGACATATGTGCTATCTTTCTTGCCGTGTTAGCATATCAAATGTGAAATTTGTCTCTGTCCACCCCTCTCTTCAACTCTAGTTGAACATGCAACAGAGTTTTTGTTCTGTAGGTTACACAGACACACTACACTGCAACTCTTGTCATCAGAGAAAAAACAGACCAAGACCCCAAAATTAAATGATGTTACACAGGCAATTGGCTAATATTTACATTTCTATTTTTTCCTATAAACCATGGGAATTTGGATAGCTATGCTGAATGAACAGACACAATTGAACGTTCTGCTCAAAAATGGCTACTTGTGAGGTATTTTGAGGTGTGACACCAACAATTTGTGTATTCTCACCTATTTTAAGGGTTTTGATGTGAACAACTCAACATCCTAACAAGATTTATCCCAAATGGGATCCACTTATTTTGTAGGGCATTTCAGTTAAAAAGCACATGGATCAGCCTAAACGTGGGTAGAGTTAACGGCTGCCATGTAGTGCAGTGAACATGGTTCAATTACATGTATTTTTCTGCTTCTTTTTAAAATATGGAGTATGAATTCTTTGCATTTGGAGCATTAAGTTTAAGCGTCTAGAGCAGGGGTTTTCAACAGGGGGTCCGCGACATGAGTCTATGTTGATCAGTTCACAATTGAATTTGTAATTTTTATAAATTTGCTTTGTAATTTCAACACATTTCTAGTTTACACTGAGTGCTACAGGCGGAATATGTGCGCGTGGTGGCGGCGGTTAGTGATGTACCCTGATAACTGCACATATTTAAGAGTTATAGGCCGAAAATCTGTGCGGAGGGAGGGGGGGTGGCGGCGGTGGTTACAAACACGCACGCACATGGGCTGCAAATTACTCTCTAGTCAGTATGGTGGTCCCTGGGTCAAAACCAGTTGAAAACCCCTGCTGTAGAGATTAATTTGAAAACAACATGTGAAACATATAAACATATTTTATTCATAATAGTGGCCACTGCAAATGCTTTTCAAAGTGAGCATTTATGAAAATGAAAATATCTTTTCACAAATATCAATTTTTACTGCATATAACTATCAACATTAACTGCTAGAATACTGCAGCATGCCCACTGCTTTGATCTGAAACATGGTACAGATTAAGCATGAACAATGAAGGGACAATTTAATAAGATTACATTTCCTTTAATGGATGTAATATTGATTTACTGATTTAATGGATGTAATCATTTGTATTTACTGGTAATCATTTATGAATGTTGGCTTGTATTGTGCATATCAATATTGAATTAGCACAACAAGTCATTCATTTGTTCAATTCATAAACTAAGAATTGTTTTACATCTGTATATGTGAATATTTAAAGTGTGGCACTGTCATTTGTCTGTGGAGATTGAATTAATTCCACACCTGGCGTTCTGCTTCATAGATGCATAAAACCGCTCGTCTCTAAAGCCATAGATAAGGGGGCTTGCTGCTCTGGAAAGCACAGAAAATGCCAGAAAATTGAAATAGCGCACAATGAGGTACACATCAATATCTCCCATTTCCAGGATTCTGGTCTCAACAAACGGGCAGATGGTCTCCAGCGTGCACAGGAAGAGCTGCAGGAGGTGAAGCAACAGAGTCCTCTGCCCCTTCGATGCAGCCTTCTTATCGTCACCTGAAGCCCTTTGTGCAATATGCATGATAGACCCATAGCAGAACAGGAGGATGACCAGAACAACAGCATAGTTCAGAATGTACAAGTTCCCCCGCAACGCCATGTGCCATTCTTGCAAAAACAAAATCTCATAATAGCAAAATGTCAGCTGGGAGAAATAACTCCCAGGAGCGTGGGAGAGGAAGATTAATAAGTCAACAAAGGTTTTGATGAAACTCAGGAGCCAGACGAAGGTAATGATGACCTTTGTCCGGCTCGGGGTAAAGACGTTAACGTGTCGTAGTGGCAAACAGATAGCCACATATCGCTCCAGGCACATAGCCACAATAATGGTGGGTGAGACGTGCGCCAGGCCGTCAATGAGGACACAGAGAGGAATACAGAAACCCACAGGCAGCAGAAGAAACACATGATAAGTGATCACCACAAAGTCAGTCAGCAGGAGAAAGGTGCCATCTGCAATCAGGGTCTGGGCGAACAGGACGTAGCGAGCCTCTCCCCTCAGAGTGGGTCGCCTCAGGAAGACATAGAACATGAAAAGGTCAATGAAGACAAAGGGCCACACTAAGATCTGAGCCACAGCGGTGGTCACATCCAGTCGCACTGGGTCGCTGCCTGTCAGAAGGGTATGACCGCTGATGTTAACACTGCTGCTGTTGCCATCCATAGTTTATCTGCTAGAAGAAATGAACAAAAAAGGAAACATTTTCAGTGATCTTTCAGTCATTACGGATGTTACAAGTAGATAACTAATATTTAAAAATCTAACAAAGGTAAGTGCAATGTTTGAAATAAACAGGTAATACAATAATACACAGGTGATGTAAACAGGAAATACAATATGTTAAATATCTGAAAAGACACATTGTAGAACATTGTCTACTTAACCACTATAGTCGTAACAATAACCGTAGATCACATGCTTCTCTGTGGGAATTTCCCTTTCGCTATTAATCTATCTCTGCCAACAACGTTTTACCAGCTTTGGTATGGCGTGTTTAATTCCCCTCATTTATACCTAAGGTAAAGGCTGACATTTTGCATATTAAATTGCATTAAACAACAGACGTAAGTATTCCCAGCGTGCTAAATCCTCAGCTCTCTTGAGATAAGCTCCTTGCCTTCACCTCAGTTATAGTAGACATGGCTACACATGCTAAACTAACTATGTTGCCACTAGGGGCACCATACTGGCAGAAAATGACATAAAGAGACTGATTAGGTGGACTATGCAGAGGCACAATGCAGTACTATGCCTAAATTCTAGGCTAATATTATTCTTGGTCTATTGTTAGCATATAGGCCTACAAAGACTACCAAATTGAGCATGAAATTATTGTGAGCTGCTTCCTAAGATAGTTGGACCAGCAGCTCAACAATAACAAAACATGTGTTTTCCACACCTAATGCTGGGTTGACTAAATGCAGTTGTATAGAAGCAAGACTTCTATTCATGATATTTTTGGAGGTATGCTTGTCAGCAGGAAAGCAATTTGTCCCTCCACAGCGACTCGGAGGTGGAGGTACTGTTGCATAATGTAGATGTGTCCATTCTATTTCACTACGGCTATATCCACGCGATTGAGTTTAGTGCTTATTTATTTATTCACTTACATTTGCAGTGTTCGTGTAGTGCTTTTATTTATTTTTTTATCTGGTGTTTTTGTGAGGAATTGCACATAAGAACACTCTGGGCGATTTACGACTGCTATTTCGCGTTCTGAAATTCTTCTGGAGTTCAGAACGAATCCCAGATGAGAAAACTTTCATGAATGCCAAAAAAAAAATATTGTAATTGGAGTTCAGAAGAACTTCCTTCTTAAATTCTTCTTTACTGCGTTCGTGTCACGGAACGGATCGACAAGGAGATGGGAATTCTTTGAGAAATATAGTTTATTGCAAATGGAACATCCACTAGACAGACCACAGGTTTTAGTTACGTAGGTAACCACGGTTCTATGAGTTCCGGATGACCGCCAGAGGCGGTGCTTTCAGCACTGAATTATACATTGCACGTTCGTGCAGGTCGAGTAATAATAACAACAAAGTCACATGTGACCTGGGTGACGTCGCCAATGTGCGCCAGCACAAAAGGCAGTTCCACCCAGGAAGCCACCTCTTGGCAATCTTCTCGTGCAAGAACTCTGAGTGACTGCCGAGGTCTGGCGGTCATCCGGAACTCATAGAACCGTGGTTACCTACGTAACCTTCGTTCTATTTCGTTCCTACTGACCGCCAGAGGCGGTGCTTTCAGCGCCGGATGACAATACAAACAAAGTCATGAGGAGTGCCTACCCGCTTTAAGAGTTGCTGTGAGTAGGGAGTATCGCTGCGGCGACCGGGTTATTGGACACCACGTTCACCCTGTAAAACCTAGTAAAGGTGCAGCCTGATGCCCAGGAGGCTGCCCTGCAGATGTCACTGAGGGGAACCCCCCTTAGAGATGCCCATGAAGTCGCCACACTCCTTGTGGAGTGGGCTCGGACATGACGAGGGGCTGGGAAGCCACTGTGCCTGTATGCATGCTAGATCGTCTCTGCGATCCACCTAGACAGTCTCTGCCGGGAGAGTGCATGACCTCGTCTTGGACCTGTGTGGCAGACGAACAGCGCGTCTGACTGGCGGCCCACTACAGTTCTCGTGATGTAAGTCCTCAGGGCGCGCACTGGACACAGCAGTTCAGCGCTCAGGCCTTGTCCTTCCTCCAGGGCGGACTCGAAAGCTGCCAGGCTGAGGGGCTGGTTGGCGAATGTGGAGGGAAGAGTCTTTGGGAGGAAGGAGGGGTTTGGCCACAAAGTGACTCCCCCGCCTTCGGGATGCCACTGCAGGCAATCTGCGCTTACTGATAAGGTGTGTAGTTCCCCTACACGCCTTGTCGATGTAAAAGCCAGTAGGAAAGCGGTCTTCATCGAAAGCCAGCTGAGCTCCGCCGTCTGCAAAGGCTCAAACGGGGCTCCACAGAGTGCTCGCAGCACCAGGGGGAGATCCCACTGGGGCACCCGCCTCCGCTGTGGGGGTCTCAATCGAAGAGCCCCCTTGAGGAACTGAGTCACCAGGGTATGAGACCCGACAGGCCCGCCTTCTATCCGAACGTGCTTTGCGGAGATGGCAGCAGCATAGACCTTGATGGTGGAGGGCGTGACTATAAAAGGAGTGACTATAAAAACTGTAGTACGGCTGGCAGGGGGCAGTGTGTTGACTCCTGTCCTTGCCCCTGGCACCATTCTGAGAAGATCTTCCACCTGTTCGCATAGAGGGCGTTGGTGGAGGGTGCCCGCGAGCTGTTAATGGTGTAGACCACCGCCTGCTCACAAAGTCCTAGAGCTGTAGCCGAGACGGATCTGGATGCCAGATCTGGCCGCCCAGCTGCGAGAGGAGGTCTGGGTACTGGGAGGCACTAGGGTCTCCCGTGCAACAGCTGAAGCAACCTGGGGAACCACTCTCCCCGGCCAACGGGGAGCAATCAATAGCAGCTCGTGCTCCTCTGTTTCCACCCTGTGCAGGGTGGGCCAGAATAGTGGCAGAGGAGGAAAAGCGTACAGCTGCAGTCTCAGCCATGTATGTGCCAGTGCGTCCTGGCATGGCGGACCTGGCTCCGAGAGGCTGAACCAGAGGGAACATTGTGTCGACTCCCGAGAGGCGAATAGGTCCACCTCTGCCCTGCCGTAACGATCCCATACGGCCTGTACCACCGCTGGATGGAGTCTCCATTCTCTTGGGTCGGAGTTCCCCCGGGACAGGAGATCTGCGGCTCTGTTGGACGTGCCGGGCAAGTACGTGGCCCTCAGGCTCAATAGGTGCTGATGTGTACCTTGCAGGAGCTGCCGGGCAATCCCCAAGCATTGCGGAGATCTGGTGCCCCCCTGGTGGTTGATGTTGTACACCGCCGACATATTGTCGGATCTTACCAGCACGTGCCTCCCTGCTAGCACCGGGAGGAAGTGTCTTAGAGCAAGCAGCACCGCCTGAAGCTCTAGCACATTTATGTGCTGGTGCCTCTGCTGAGGGTTCCTCTGACCGTCCGGCACTGCCACACGGCGCCCCATCCCACCTGAGAAGCGTCCGTGGCCACTACCTCCCTCCGGAAAAGAATAGCGCCCAATGGGACTCCCTGGGTCATGTACCTCCTCCTCCTCCAAGGACGGAGGAACCTCATGCAGCTGGTGGTAACCCTCACCAGTCTGTGTCTGTGCCGTACGGGATGTAGGCCCAGGGCGTTTAGCCAGATTTGAAACGGCCGTAGCGCCAGGAGGTCTAGTGGGATCAGGGATGCGGCTGCTGTAAGCATCCCAAGTAGGCTTTGGAAGGACCTCAGGGTCAGTGCCCTGTGTCTTCTGAAGCGTGATACAAGCTGCTGGATTCTCTCGACCCACTGTTGAGAGGGGACAGCACTCATCCCCAGTGAGTCGAGGGTCATGCTCAAGAACCCCGTCTGCTGACGGGGAACTAGGGAGCTCTTCTTGAGGTTCAGTCTGAGCCCTAGCCCCGTGACATGCGCCATCACCGCGGCAACATCGCTGCGGGCCTGTGCCTCTGACTGGGAGCAGATAAGCCAGTCGTCCAGGTACGGTAAAATTCGAATTCCCCTGGCCTGCAATGGAGCCAGCGCAGCTGCAACACACCTGGTGAACACACGGGGCGCCAGAGATATACCAAATGGCAGGACCCGAAATTGGTATGCCTGACCCTCGAAGGCGAACCTGAGGAATCGCCTGTGGTGTGGGCGATTGGGACGTGGAAATAAGCATCCTTCAGGTCGATGGTGGTGAACCAATCGCCTTCCCGGATGTGCAGGACCTCCCTGGTGCGCAGCATGTGGAACCTCAGTGTCTTGAGGTGAGTGTTCAAATGTCTGAGGTCTAGGAAGTAGTTTGAGTAGAATCCACCTTTGTGTGTCCTCTCGTCTAGCTGTTCGATGGCCCCTTTCTGTAGTAGAGCGACGATCTCCTGACGCAGGGCTAGGGCCTTCCCTGGGTTGTTGACGATGGTGGACTGGACCCCACGGAATGTTGGCGGTCGGCTCTGGAACTGGATCCTGTAACCCTGAGACAGGGTTGACAGCACCCAGGGGCCCGATGTCACCGCTTCCCAGCGCCTGAGCTGCTGGCTGGAGACCGCCGGAGTGCTGCTGTCACCACCTGCCCGCCCGCCCCCTCCGATTCCTATAGGGGTAGCGGGGTGCAGCCTGGGCACCCTGTGTAGGGTGACGTGTCTGGGTGGGGAGAGGTGGACGAGATCTGTCGGACTGCCGAAATCTCTCAGCCTGACGTGGCCGCAGCTGCCTGACTGGCCACTGTGCGGGTGCCTCCGCTCTTAGTTGTGGGGGCCCGCGCCTAGCCGGGTTCTCCCGACGAAGGCTCGCAAATTGCTGTCTAGCCTGCATGACCTGCACGCTGTGCTCCAGGGCCTGCTGTGCGGCCAGACCAAACAGCTCCCCAGGGACGATAGGGAGAGAAAGCAGTGCCCTCCTGCCTGGCTCGGTTAGCGGGGACTGGGCCACCCATATCTGGCGACGGGCCAGGTTCAGGTAGGTCATAAGCCTACCGAGCTCCCTCCACATGAAGGCAAAGGCCTGCAGCGAGGAGTCACCCAGACCCTGGAATGCAGATGCATCCTCTGTCGCCTGTAATGTCTGATTGAGAGCCAGCATTAAGTGGGACATCGAGTTCCCGATGCGTCCCATACGAGCTGCTACCTCAAAATGAGGTCGTCCGTCAACCAACATTGCGGGCGGGGGCAATGACACAGCCTCGTCCCCCAGTCCCATATCCCAGCTCTCTGACGCCCTAGTGGAGAGTGTGTCCTGGTCCTGGGCTCTTACTGGCGACAGTGCTGATGAAATAATAATACGGACACTACATCCAGAGAACCGGCTAGAAACACCGTTCCGGGTAACTTCCCCCTGTGGCGAGTGAGCGAGGCTACACTCAGTAAGGAATAAACCAGTTAGCTTACCCGCTTCAATGCACACAAAATCATCTTCGAGTGACGCAGTCTCTCAGAGGGTGAATAGTCACTGCTCCAGCCACAACGGTAACGAAACTACTCGCGTCTGATTCGAATTGCAAATTTCGACCTGTTCCCGCGAGAAGATGCAAGAGGTGTGTTCCTGGGTGGAACGGCCTTTTGCGCTGGCGCACATTGGCGACGTCACCCAGGTCACATGTGACTGTTGTTTTTATTACTCGACCTGCACAAACGTGCGATGTATAATTCAGTGCTGAAAGCACCGCATCTGGCGGTCAGTAGGAACGAAATAGAACAAACCACAATTCACACTCGGCAAGGCAATCAACCAATCTGTAAATAAGGCTATGAACAAAACTGTAACTGAGGCTATGAACAAAACTGTAACTAAGGCTATAAACAGAACAGAGGTAAAATCGAACTCGAACTATAACAATACTCATCCAATGATCAGGCAGGCAGGAACTTGAAAGTAATCCGTGTAGTGCGATACCAAACACACAGTAAAGGGAGTGCGAGGTATAAGTAGGCACAGTGACAGGTGTGGGTGATTAGTAAACAAGTGTGGGTGATTCGTAAACAGGTGAGTGTGAACGCGGTGCAGGTGAGCGGTGAGTGAGTGCTGATGGGGGGTTGGCCAGAGCGGAGCTCAGCCGGAACGTGAGTGTTCGAGAATGAGGCCCATTGTTATGACTCCATGCAGCATTTGCCTTGATACAATGTTATTGTTTTTGTAACCCTTTGGGGTGTAAGATAATAATTGTTAATGATAATGTTCATAAGTTGTATAAATAGAATTAAAAGCGTATTAACAACTAGTGTGGATCTTACAGTTGGTTCATATAGTGTGGATGCAATTTTAAAAAACAGAGTGGGTGTAATTTCAATGTTAAATTCATGGACTGTGTAATATATTTTGGTGAGCAAATACTAATGACAATGTTGTAAGAATACTTTGATTAGTCTAAAGAAAAAAAAGGGATTTGAATGTGTTTTACGTTATTTGTATATCACAGGCCAATCAGGTGAGGTTAAGGGGTTAGGCGGGAGTCAGGGGCGGAGTGGGACACAAAAATCCACTGGGCCAATTCTGACTGCACCGGCCCACAACGTGCCCAAAACTGGCCCAACCCATCCCCTCCACCTCCCATATATCAACCACAAACAAACGGGCGGCTTTTGATCATTATTGTCAGATTTAATGTTGATGTGTGGGTGACAGACATGTGTATTTGTATATGTACATTTATGGAAAAACGGAACAAATTGCGTCCCGTATTGACTCAAATGTTATGCTAATTCGCAACAATGTGTCCTGTCAACCCACTCGCATCACTAGTTGACGCCGGCTGGTTTTTTCGGAATAAATCCGTAATTCTTGACCATTTTGCACTCTCCTCCAGCATCCGCCTTTTCTTCATTCTGGCCTTTTCGGTCCCTCCTTTCTCCTTTCTCTTCTTTCCCTCTATCAGGTCCGCTTCACCTGCTCTCTCTCTCTGACAGCCGCTCATTAATCTCCCTACGTTCACTGGATAAAGGCATTTCCCATGAGGCTTTGCTCCGACTATTCTACATTAATTTATGAACAAAACAAAAAAATAAATTGCTGGCCAATTTATATTTTTGGTCATTTAAGTTATGTAAAGTCTGAATAAAAAGAATAGGATGCTAGGCAAAAATCAGTAGGCTGGATTAATGAGAGTGAGTTCGACACACACCATAAGTGAGATGTAGAGAGACAACAAGTGCTTAATATATATTGGTTGGACTACTTTTTTCATACTAGCGGAGAACTTTCATACTAGCGGATTTTCACGGGAACATGCCTTGGTATTATTAGTTTTAACTCAATGGACCGCTCATGAACTTCACACGGCTGCGCAGGGCAGTCTGCAGGCTGCTTCTCGTGAGCTCTTTGGCCTGCCGGCCGACCGGGAAATCTCCCGGTCGTCCCGATGGCCACTCCACCCCTGGCGGGAGTGAAGAAGAAGAGGAAGAGACTGGAGGAAGAGCGACGTAAACGCAGGGAAGGAGCTGCTGTAGTGAAAATGTGTAACTCGTGTATTTATATTAACTGTTGAGAGATATAATAATGTAAGTGCGCAACCAGTGAACTTCATACGTTTTATATCTGAGGGTAGGACTGTTTGGAACAATTTCTTCCTCAAGGAGTCGAACGTTCTGCCAGCCCGCAATGTTGATTAGCTGGAGCTAGTGAATGTGCATGAGATAGCTAGCTTTTCTGGGATGTTCGTGTACTTTTCTTGTTCAAATTTTAGACTTGTTCTAAAACAGACGTGGTTAGATGTAATTTCCATTTGTAAGACAAGTTACAAACGCATGAATGAGAACCAACACAAAGGAATTGATACTATACCGTTGGATAAAGCAAAGGTTGGTACGCCGAACTGGCTAAAGCGGTGTTGTCTTTTTTTAGCCTGGAATTTAGCTCGCTAAACCGCTTAGCGAGCGTCGCCGAACAGTACCCAGAACAGCCCCCTTTCAGTGCTCCTGAGCTCCTGCTGGGTCAAATAAGGCACTGCTGTCATTTTACAGATGGCTGGGAGGAGAAGGCCCTAACTGAATTTGACCTTGACACTTAGGTACTACAGAAGCAGTGTCTCTCACGCTCTCTCACTCAGGGCAGCCGTGGCCTACTGGTTAGGGTTCAGCCTGGAAACCGTAGGGTGGCCGGTTCGATCCCCGACCAGTAGGAACAATTTTGGCGGGGGAATTGGTAGACCACTGCTCTCCCATGCCCACATCCACGGCTGAAGTGCCCTTGAGCAAGGCATCAAACCCCGATCACTGCTCCCTGGGCGCCGCCAAAGGCAGCTCACTGCTCCAGGTTAGTGTGTAACTGCACTTCACTGTGTGTGTGTCACTTCCCTGAACGGGTTAAATGCAGAGGTGGATTTCAGAGTGTGTGTGTCTACACCATAGAGTAATTTTCACTTTACTTCACTCTGTCTCTGTGTGTGTGTGCAAGGCCTGCATATCTGTGGACACTCTAAATAAAGGGCCAAACAATTCACAGCACTTATTGGTAGGGATCCGGTTCCGGTTCTGAGTGGGTCGATTCCTTGGAATCGTTAGCCAAATCTCTTTTCGATTCCGCTATCGATCAAAATTAGTATTTTTTTTTTTTTTTCCCCGATTCCGCTATATACTGTATATACCTTAAAAAGTTATTCATTTTTAGATTTTTTTTTTTTAAATTCTGGTATCGATGTAGGTGCCATTTAGGTATGTCACGTGCATGCAGCTTTGTTTTGTTTTAGACTGCAGCCAACATGGCAGCTTTAAACGGCCTAGGCAAAGCCATTCAAAAGGGTGGTTATATTTCACGCTAAAAGATTACCACAGGGCCACGTGCAATGCTTGCAAAACATCTCCTTCGTCAAAGGGGGGAAAAACTACCATTACTCCAAAACATTTGTCCATACTGCATGCAGTACCTTTTCGAGCTCTATGGAGTGAAGATAACATTAATGAATCTCAACCAAGCAGCCGCGCGGCTAAGGTTAGCGCTTCATCTGTTATGGTAAACTCTTACAGTCTATTGTGTTAGTTAGGGTGACCTGACGTCCTCCTTTACCCAAACATTTCCTCTTTTAGAGACCCAAAAATGTCCGGGATTTTGCCAGATATTATTGTTCCTCTGGGTCTTTCAAAAACTAGTCATTATGTCCTTACAAGTTTGGGAAAGGGTATCTCCCTTTTTGCGCAAGGTTGACCGCCTTCCCAGTGTTCCCAGATGGGATAATTATCCTCCAAATATGATCATTTTGAGCCTCTGATAGATACGGCATTTCCAATCTGGCAACACTGAGTATCTTGCAGTCTCCACTAGTTGCATCGTTTACAATAGTACATGAAATATGTTTTAAAAAAAACAAAACTTTGTGGCTGAAAGGGGGCAGGGTCATCTGCATGTGAAAAAAGATGTCCAAGAACTTGCAGGAGAGGGGCGGGGTCCCGCAATGAAGTGTCCTCTTTTTTCACAAACTCAAATCTAGTGCCATTTGTTTCGTTGTGTTAACCAGTTTTCACTATTTGTTTATGTCAGTTTTATTTTTAGTTCAAGGTGAATACACTTTTTTTTTAAAAACAGCACTGTAATTGGCATGTTCAAATAGTATTTAGCACAGCGGTTCTCAAACTCTGGTATATCAAGGACCCCTAAACTGCCACAAATTAGACCAGGGAGGGATTATTTTCAAGGCTCCCCCATCTATTTTAGATTTTTGAGTTTAGATGATTTAGATTATTGCAAAAAATGTATGAAACCCATTACCAAATCAGTCATACATTCTGTTACTTATGGTTGGAATTCTAATCAAAACAAATATTTGTTTTCTTTGTTGGGACCCCCTGGCACCCAATGAAGGAAAAGGATCCCTAGGCTATGGGTCTCTGGACCCCACTTTGAGAGTTTATTGACCTATTCTTAGGTTTGTTTTTGGTTATTCAAAACATGTAAATGTATACACATACATACTGTATATGATGTGCATCATCTATTCATAGTATATTATATAAAAGGAAATTAATCTAAATAAACTCGTTCATAGTAATTTTTTTCCTTGCCCAATAAGAATCGATAAGGAATCGAATCGATAAGCAGGAATCGATAACGAACCGGAATTGTTAAAATCTTATCGATTCTCATCCCTACTTATTGGTAGCCTCTTCATCAGGTGTCAGCTATACCCTCAATGTACAATATGGATTGAGATCTCTGAAATGTAATACTTCTCATAAGCCAAATTTGGATTTTGCCATGATATGTACTTATTTATCAAATCTAAATAAAGAAGTAAACTGTCTGTGTATGTGTGTGTGTGAATCTGCCTAGGTAACACAAAGACACAGGTGTTAGTTAAAACATATCAGCTCATTAAGCTCCAATTAATTGGACGACAAGAACTGTTGTCATACCTTCTTTGCTTTGTTAGTGAAAGGCTGATAAATTATTCACAAGCCTAATAATTGCCGTCTTTGATATGTACTGTTTGTGTGTAATTAGTACCGTGCTTGTATTGTTTTTTTGGGGAATACTGAGAGGTGATTGCATCATCTTCCAAATGAACACAATGCTAAAGTCGTCTTTCCAAGGTAGTCTTTCCTGATATCCAGAATCCTCTGCAGGTCTCACTTAGGCCTCAGATTTGCCATGTAGTGAAATAAACCTTAAACTAAACTATGAACATGACTGAGTCCAGTGACTATCAATCAATCTTACCTTAAACACAAACATAAACATAAACATGCATGGTTTGGTTTTATTTCATATTTTTAAGTCAGGGCTTACTCTTTATTACACAAATTAAAGGCACCCAGTGCAACTTTCGAGGCTTAAAAATAAACATACCGACATTCAAGCAGCAAAGATGAGACATCGTTGTGTGGTGGGAACTGATAGAAAATCGATAACAACAACAATCGCCGCCATTTTCTTTATTTTTTTTAACCTGCAATAAATAAAGCAGGCTTCCAGTCAATGGAAAAATGGCTTCTCCCCACCAGCGATTGTTGTTGTTTACGATTTTCTATCAGTTCTCACCACACAACGACGTCTCATCTTTGCTGCTTGAATGTCGGTATGTAATGGTATGGAGTTATTGAAACTTACTACGTGTAAAAAAGACTAGAAATTGAATGTTTATTTTTCATTGAATGTTTACATAAAGTTGCACTGGGTACCTTTAACTAAGGACTCAAAAAAGTGGCTTAAAGGACAGTTAAACACAGAGGTAATTTGTTTATTACATAACCATAACTGAGTGAATAAATCTACCTTGTGCTATTTAGTTTTATGTAATGATCAAGTATAACAAATAGCATTTGCAAAGTAACTGGCTCGCTTGGTTGGCTCATTCAGATACATCACAATTTATTAAGCAGTGTGCTCATTTTTCTGGAGCAGCTTGATTCATGGTACACCTGGCATAATACCTAAATGCAGCATAAAACTTCTCGTCTCGGAGGCCATAGATGATGGGGCTCGCTGCCCTGGAGAGGATAGAAAAGACCAGGAAGTCAAAAGAGCGCACCACCACGTACACATGCAGATCACCAGTCAGCAGGATCTGGGCCTCGATGTAAGGGCAGATGGTCTCTAACGTGCACAAGAAGAGCTGCAGCAGGTGGAGAAGGAGGGTGCGCTGGCCCTTAGAGGCAGACTTCCTGTCGTCACCAGAGGCTCTGCGTGCCGCAACGATGACTGATGCGTAGCAGAAGAGCAGGATGACTAGAACGACCAAATAACTCAGTATATACAGATTCCCCCTCATCGCTATGTGCCAATCCTTCAGCAGCATGATCTCATAGTAACAGAAGGTCAGCTGAGAGAAGTAACTCTCGGAGACGTGGCTCAGGAAGATACTGAAGTCCACCAGAGGTTTCAAGAAGCTGATGAGCCAGACTATAGCAGTGAAGAGCTTTGTTCTGTGCGGGGAGAAGATGTCGACGTGGTGTAGAGGAAGGCAGACGGCTACATATCGCTCCAGGCACATGGCCACGATAATGGCGGGTGACAAATGACTGAGGCCTTCCATGACCATACACAGCGGCAGACATAAGACTAGCGGGAGGAGCAGTTTGCCCTGAATGGTCAGCACCACGAAGTTGGTGAACAGCAGAAAGAAGGCATCTGCCAGCAGTGTCTGGGAGAAGAGCAGGTAGCGTGGCTCCGACCTCAGGGCCTCTCGCTGCCGAAACACGAAGAACATGAAGAGGTTGATGCCGATGAAGGGCCAGACTAGAACCTGGACCAAAGTGGTGGTGATGGCGACTCGCAGAGAGTTCTGCATGGCTGTCAGACCCTGCCCACTGCTGTTCACAGCCTGGGAACTGTTCTCAGACATAGCTTATCTACCTGAGGGCAAAGACACATCAAAATGCACAGAAGATTCATGAGTGTGATTGATTCATTAATACCATGTAACAACATTACAAGTGCACAGAGGAAATCATTAAGTAAAAGTAAAAGTAGCTCTTGAAATTCAATTAAAGTTTTTTAAATAATTATCATAAACAAAACAAAAAACAGTGCTCAACATTTTTACTCATAAGTACGAAAAACTGTCAGTATCATTGTCATTACACTGTTTAACCAAAACATAACAAGCCATTGTAAATCTGATCAACAGAAAATAACGAGTGGATTTAGATCTTTTAGTTAACCCACTAAATAAGAAACCAGTAGAGAGATTCATAGAGAAATACCAAAGACAACAACTCTGTTCCAGCATCTAGATCCAAGTCACAGCTGTGTAAGGGATGTGTACATTCAAGCCATTGGTTATCTCTTGTAAGAACTGCTACACTTCAGGTGTAAAAGTACCAAAATGAACAGGGATACTTTGCTTATATAGCACCACAGGTCAGCCCTGTGACGTAGCAGGTGCCAGCTTGCGGCTACCTGGGGATAGTTATGCAGGTCATAATTTGGTAATGATATCCCATGTCCTCTGTTAACCGGCTCACCCAGGGATTCATTTTGTGTGGTTCCAGCATGAAACTGGTTTTCTATTGTATTGTGTTTTTGGTTTCTTAGTTATGTTGTAATTTGAGTAATCTGAGCTATATATCTGCACAGTTTATATTCATATTTATCCAAGTTTAACTGCATTGAACCAATAGACCCATTTAACCATTAGTAGTGGAGGAAATAACAGCAATATTTGGGGGAAATCGTTCAAATGGTGATACAAGCGTGACATTTGGTACAAATCATCTTTGAAGGTCACTCTTCGATTTAGGAATGGGTGCCACTCAAAAATCCAAGATGGCCACCATGGTTAGACTAATTTTGCATTTCAGCATAATCTTTGCCTATACTAGATTTCAATAATATCTGACTCCCATAGTATGTTTTTGAACATTTTCAGACAGGAGTTACCAGTTATAACCATCTGAAACATTTCTAAAACATGTCATAGGCTAACTGTGTTATAGGTCATGGGGAAAACTACATAAAGTTAAGGGTTAATAACAAGGATAGAGGTATTTGGGGGATATACAGTATAGGAGAACAGTAAAAATAGTAGCTATATTTGTGGCTAGTTACTTTTTTTTCTCCTTTTTTTGCACTGTGGCATGCAACATTTCAAACCCAAACCCCAATAGTCGCTAGATTTGTTCGCTAGTAGCTTTTTCTGACATAGAAAAAGACTAGAATGAACAAACTATTTGATTGGCTGTCTGGTACTGTATAAGGAGTAGCACTACCCTCTGTTCTCATTCCATATACAACAAAACTATAAGCTATGTGTAGAGGACACAAAATAGCACGTAGCTAGATTTGTCGCTATAGTGGCTTTTTTGCACTGTAGTATGTAACATTTCAAACCCAAACCTCAATAGTCGCTAGATTTGTTCGCTAGTCACTTTTTCAGACATAGCAAAAGACTAGAATGAACCAACGAGATTGTCTGTAAGGTACTTTATAAGGAGTAGCACTACCCTCTGTTCTCATTCCATATACAAACCAACCTTTAAGCTATGTGTAGAGGACAGTAAAAATATTACGTAGCTAGATTTGTCGCTATAGTATTTATTTTTTGCACTGTAGCATGTGACATTTCAAACCCAAATCTCAATAGTCGCTAGATTTGTTCGCTAGTCACTTTTTCTGACATAGCAAAAGACTAGAATGAACATATGAGATTGTCTGTAAGGTACTTTATAAGGAGTAGCACTACCCTCTGTTCTCATTCCATATACAAACCAACCTTTAAGCTATGTGTAGAGGACAGTAAAAATAGTACGTAGCTAGATTTGTCTCTAGTATTTTTTTTTTGCACTGTAGCATGTGACATTTCAAACCCAAACCTCAATAGTCGCTAGATTTGTTCGCTAGTCACTTTTTCTGACATAGAAAAAGACTAGAATGAACAAACTATTTGATTGGCTGTCTGGTACTATATAAGGTGTGGCACTACCCTCTGTTCTCATTCCATATACAAACCAACCTTTGAGCTATGCGTAGAGGAAAGTAAAAAATAATAGCTAGATTTGACGCTATAGTGACTTTTTTGCACTGTAGCATGTGACATTTCAAACCCAAACCTCAATAGTAGCTAGATTTGTTCGCTAGTTGCTTTTTCAGACATCGAGAAATACTAGAGTAAACAATCAATTTGATTGGCTGTCAGGTACTCTATAAGGAGTAGCACTACCCTCTGATCTCATTCAATATACAAACCAACCTTCAAGATATGTGTAGAGGATGTCTTTAGTTAAACTAAACTCAATCTCTGAGAGAGAATTTTCAGCAATAGCCATAGATCAGGCCCACGAGCAAAACAATTCAGTTATCAAGGGTGATGGTGGAGCTATTGGACTGACAGAGAATCCTGCTGCTCTCAGACGATGGATGGTTGCTGGGCCAGAAATAAGCCACATCATTGCTGAATATGAGGCTTCATCCATTAGAAAGGATGCAACAGCAGCCACCAAGCATCACGAGCAAGGTCTGAGTGCTCAAAAGTCTTTCTTTGGGAAACTGGATGCTCTTCACAGAGTTCTTCAGGCAGATGGCAATCCTTTCCTAGAGGACTCATCTGACCTAATGGTGTTGGACACAAAGGATATTGCTGACCCAGCCAATGCAGCAATGGTCATTGTTCACCACACAAATGGAAAGGAACAGTTCAAGACCTTTATGGAAGGACTGAAAAATCACAATGACAAGACCAGACAAGGCAGTGTGACTTGAAAGAATTCTTCATGCATGAAAACCAGTCAGCTCCTGCTTCCCTGAGTGATAATGGAATGCTTCACTCATCCCAGAAGTCAGAACTTCTGCACATACTGGAATCTGGAATCGCCAAGCCTGATGTAGCGCCACAGGCTGATGCTATCATTATTGACGGGTCAGCCTTCATCAATGCAAACCCTCCATGTGGATCTAAAACGTTTAGGGACTATGCTGCGGAAGACATCCTTCCTAAGGTACAGGCATATGTGACCAGCCATGGCTAAACCAGCCACAAGTCTCCCCAGAGACATTTTGAGTTATTCACAGATTCTGAAAGTGTAGGTTTAAAGCTATCCAATGATGTCTCACTCATGTAGATCTGCGCTGACATTCCCTGCCTCGTCTTTCGGGAAAAGCAAGGCCACTGTGTCAGGTCTGAGGGTCACCAGTGTCCACATTGGGGTTTCTTTAATGCCTCGTCTCAGCTGCTTAATTTGCCTCATAACACGTCCTATTACCTGTTAATAGTTATAAGACTAGATATTAGAGAATATAACCCATAAAATTATGTAAAAGTAGGCTTGAAGAGTACAATATGAAAGGAATAATTTCATTTAAATACACTTATTATACTGCATTCAACTGGTGAATGAGGAAATAATCATACTATTGCTATTGTACACTTGCAGTATTATAGACCTGTCAATCCAATTAATCTGGAAAAAGTACCCCATTTTAATTTCGACAGACAATTGTTTTGTAGCAATGAGCATTTTTAACCATAACATCACCCACAGGATTGGATGGAAATAAAAATTAATTGTGAACTTTTTTTACTCACTGCATATATCAATAGCTTTTCAAACAGCCACCTCCTGTTGTTGTCAGTTAGGTACGGGAGGTCCCATGCATAGGCCAAGTCCTGGACACTTTGTTTGTCCTTATCGGACAGTATGGATCTCCCCTACCATTCGACCGGCCACTACGAACATGTCACTTTCCACAAGAAAGTGAGAGGCTGAGGGAACTTAATGCCCCGGCTCTCCTTCAAAAAGCCCAGTGAGACTTGAATTTGCTGTCAAGATATCAAAAATTTGAATTAAGAATAACAAAAAAATAGGCCTCATTCCAGAGTCAGAGATATCATCACTACAGGCATTATACATTTAGAAGAACCCTTTAAACTTTCAAGATAAAGCAAAATATCATAAACCTTTATGGACAAAATAATTTAAAAAAAGGTAATACAGTTTGGAAGGATTCTTTGGAAGGATACATACCTAAATTGATACAAAAGCCTGACCTCAGCTTCTCAATGCATGTGGAGACCGAGTTACACCATGTCCAATAGCAGTATATCCTGTTACACAATGTGAAGTTTGACAGGTTAAAGACAGAGTAAATACTTAAGTCAGTTTTGGACAACTACAGTAACTTGTAATTGGAGCTACCTTCAAGTCTGCAATTCAGGGGTCGTCCCCATTCCACATTAGGTTGTTTATAGAAGGAGATAAGTGCCATGTCCTGCTCAGCAGGGCTTTTTCTGATGTCCAAGCTGAGAAGTAAGGGACTCTTTGTTTCATGAATACGTCGAATACTGTCAGCACACTGAGATATGGCCTTGATGGGATCACTGACAGTTAACCAGCCTAATATGAATAAAAAATACAAATGATGTTGTTAAATTATCTATGACTAACTGTAAAGATAGCAAAAAAACAACCATGTTCATTCAAACTGTGTATCCTTCCCTGTGCCACTGCTAAGTCTGAACAGCACCTACAAAGGGCGTAACCACGCATTCTTTGGGGGGGTCGTGTCCCCCCCCAATATTGAGAAAATACCAACCTGTCCCCCCCCAATATACAGCAGAAAATAAGTAAACTATGTGTTCTCCTTCTATGAACCCTGCAATGGATCGGTCTCTTGTCATGTCTTATTTATTTTCAATTTATTTCCGTTTGTTTAGATAAACTAAAGTGTGTGAATCCCCCCTCCTACACATGTGATTTCGTTTGAAACCACCTCACGTCGTTCTGCGTTGGCATGGTTACCTAACACTTTTTCGTCAGTGGCAAAGAGCGCAAAGAAAGTAAGATAGGGTAATGGAGGATTTGAGGTTACCTAAAAAGCAGAGAAAACTAGACCAGCAGCCAAGCATACGCGGGTTTTTTCAGACAGTAAGTAACTTCCCAGGTAGCAATCTGACGTTGGGCCAACGTTGGGTTTGGTTGGCTAGGTTGGGGTGACCTATGTAACGTTGGGCCAACGTTGGGCCAACGTTGGTACAGTTGGCCATTTTTGGCTGACCTGTACAACGTTGGGCCAACGTTGGTAGAGTTGGCTGTGTTTGGTTGACCCACACAACGTATGCCCAACGTATGCCCAACGT
This sequence comes from Sprattus sprattus, assembly GCF_963457725.1. Lineage (NCBI taxonomy): Eukaryota > Metazoa > Chordata > Actinopteri > Clupeiformes > Clupeidae > Sprattus > Sprattus sprattus. The sequence continues at coordinate 25,977,240 of NC_137928.1, read as the reverse complement.
TGGGCCATATACCATATGCCCAACGTTGATCATTTCGGCCACTTTTTGTTCACCTATGTGACGTACGGCCAACGTTTACAACCAATCCTGGATTTTAGAAAATGTGTTAATTTGTTCATTGATTGATTGCTTTAAAATACAATATTATGATCTGAAAATGTGTTCATTTGTCCATGATTGGATGCTTTGAAATACAATATTATGATCTGAATAATTACAAGGCAGTTTTAGCCTATAGTTAGGGTACGTCTACCCTTGATGGAGGCCTTCTCACATAATATAGGCTAACATTATATTCTCATGATGTGCGGTTAACTGAAATGGGTGCCTGTCGCTTTAAATCATTAATTTTAGACTGCGAAGATATTCGAAGTATTTGTAACCAAGGTTAAACAAAACATATTTTAGATTCTGATATGAATAAATAGTGAATTAAAGTCTAATACATTTTGTATTGGACTGATTAGTATATATTTATAAGTATTTTAGGAATTTAGCATATAATATTGTTTTAATTAATTAATTGTAATAAATTAAATGAAATGTAATGTTGGAGCGCCCTCTACAGGACGTAGTGCGTGCCTAATAGCACGCGCAACTTTTATTTTGAAAGAAGGAAAAAAGAGACGTTGACACTCAGGGCGTATTCAGACCAGGAAAGTCCGATAGTTCACTTGCTTTGGTCCGAACCTTTTTTTTTTTTTTTGGTGCGGTTCGCTTTCAGACTGTACGTTTCAGTAAACGGACCAAATTCTGTCAACAAAGCCACGCGCCCCGAGGTCGTTCAGCTATTGGTCAGAAGAACCGACACACGCAACACAATGTGCTAAGACAGTTCATGGACGCTTTCCGTGCCGTTATTGCTAATATTATCAAATCTATATGCATTTTCAATGTTTTGCTATTTTCACAACTGTGTAACAATGTTACTGCTGCTGTACAGAGCTGAATCCATATAGCCTACCCTCTCTTAATCACTCCTCCATCATCTCTCTCTCTCCCTCTCATGTTTATATGCACCCGCGATATACATTTAATGCTCTTGTTAGTAGTAGGCTAAGTTCAAATTTCTTAAATCTGGGCTCTTTTTAAAGGTAATTCGATGGTGCATGGAGCCAGCTAGGTGTCAGTTTTGAATTTGACCCTGGAAACCGGCAAAAACGCTATAGTTTACATATGCACGGCGAATTTTAAATAAAGACGGCCGCCGCCAGTATTTGAACTTCAGCTTGGCATCACTGGAAGAACCACTTTTTGACAGGGTGTCCCGGATTTTTATATAGGCCTAGGCCTACGTCTGGCGTAGTTTTTTCAGTTTGAGCCTGCACTGATCAGGCGAACGATTGAAACCTCTTTCATTTTCTCAGAAAATATGCCAAATACGTCGCGTTTTTATGTGTACGCTCCAACATATATGAAATGTGGGCATCTGTCCAAATGTCCACAAGCGCACGGGTCTCCTCCTCGGCCCAGGTTTGTCCCCTACTCATTGTATTAAGATTTTTCGTTTTTCCCAAAAGTTTGACAAATTAATACCGGTAACAGTAGCACTTTACACTCTGTTACCCAGCAACACCAGACCAACGACGGAAGCCCCCGAGGTACCAAATAGCAAAAAGTCTGGGATTAGGTCCAGTCTGCTTTCACACCTCCAAAAGGTCCGCACCAGGGTTGTTTGATCCGGACTGAGTCCGACCTTTCAGCTCGGTCTCGGTTCGCTTGTTTGGTCCGGACCAGAGTTCGGTGGTTTGTATTCAGACCATCCCAAAAGGTCCGAACCAACGAAAATCTGGTCCGTTTGGTCGTTTGGTCCGGACCAAACGGGGTAGGTGTGAATACGCCCTCAGAGAAAAACGGTTTCAAAAAGCTTACGGTCACAACTTTTTCAACTCACAACAAGTTAGCGTCTTGATGACCCAATTAGTTAGAAAAATCAGTTTGATGATATTTAGAAGTTGAATTGTTTTATATGAGTTTATTGAAAACGTACAGTTGTAGTAACAAGTTGTAATTTATGATTTATGTTATGCTAATGGAGTGCTAACGTGTAGCCTAGCCAGCTAGCTAGAGTGAAACTACAGAGGATCTGCTTGATGTCTGTACAAGGATGTTTGTTTGAATATCGTACCCTTGAAGATCGAGACGAGGATTGTCCTTGTGTAGTTATCAACACTGAATTATTACTGACTTACGGACTGACTTAATACCCCTTGAACTAAGACGACAACTGGATGGCGAGCTTCCCACCGAACTAGAGAGAACCAAATTCTACATCACAAGTGACAGTTTGTTAGCTTCATAGCTGAAGACCCACGAAACCCGTAAGACTTTACATGTTTTTATTTTAAGAAGAAATTAAATGAACTTTGATATTATGAACATTGAACATATTGATTGGATATTTGAATGTATTTATTGTAAATGAGATATCTATTAATGGTTTATGCTAGTTACTGTAAACTTGTAACCTGTGCAAATGTGTTAGGTTAAGAAATAAGGTTAAGATCAAATGCAAGTTGCTGATCAATAAATACCATACATAAGCCATTGAATAAATACATTAATAAATAGGAATACACGCATACATAGAATGAATAGTTTTAAATATAGTGGCCAAACAAATAGCTCTTGAAATCACCTCTTGAACTCACTCAACTACAGAATGATGGGAGTGTATAGTGTTGTTATTTTCCACCTTTTGACAAGCTTAATCATGTATGTACAACTATTTCTTTTCATAGGCAAAACATCTCATGGGTTTGGGTTGGACAACCACAAAGGACATCGTGAACAGGATAATGCCAGAAACTTTTAGCAATGATTTAGCTGAAAGGTTGGTAGCCTACACACATTCATTATATTATCTACCCTACAGAACAACACTTATGTCATGTTCTAAATCAGTGGTTTCTAAAACTGATTTCAAGAGGTGGTGGAATAAATAATATCTTCCTGTTTGTCTTTCACAAAATATTAACTGTCACTCTCCATTCCTCCAAATTCACCACGGCAGAGGCTGAAGAAAGAATAAAAACATGGCTGAAATACAGCGGTGATCGAAATGGAGGAAGGAAGAGAAGATCGGAAAAGGGTACAGATTTCAACAACCAATCAAACAAATATTTTTCTAATTGCCTGTATGCTTATATTGCTGACTTATCACAGTGGTGAAATATTAAGTATTTAACTTGAATTTCTTTCCTCAATTTAGAGAGGCAGGTGCATCCTACAACACATCCTCCATCGAGTGAATCTGAGTCTGAATTATCTGACATTGTACGTTTTTTTTTTAGTCATTAGTCCACAGTCCTAATATTACAAATGTCGTAATCTCTTGTTTACCAACACATGTTCTTATGATGAAGTTATTTTGAGCAAGCAAAACAAAATAATAAAACAATTTCTGTTATTTTTATAGGAGCAGAACTGATTGATCAAAGGATTCCAAAGAAGGAAGGATCTCATCAATAATAAAAAGTGTATTATTAAATCAATGTTTGTTATTAAATGTATTTATTTGAACCCTTAATCGTGTGTTGGTATATCACTATTAAGATTACAAGTTTAGGGCAGATTGGTAAATTCATTGCAGTAAGTCATATCTAAATTAGGCCTACTGTACTAATCATAAAGGTGGCAAAAATGTCAAGATGAGTGTTCTGCTGAAATAAGCAGTCAGTTTAAGATTAGAAGGTTAACATAGTGTTGGTATTGCTTTTTAAGTTGGCATATGGTTGGGTAAGGATTAGCAAAAGGTCTGCTGATGATCTAATTAAATGGTTGGGCCAACGTTAGAAAAGGTAGGTTTTGGGCAGTGCTGTAGTCTAGTTTTCTGTGGTGGGTATACTGTCTGTGATGGGTTGGTGCCACAGCTCCCCCCTGGCCTAGGTTTTAGTGGAGACATAGGTTTTAGTGGATATACGCAAACCCACAAACGTTTTAGGTGGTACTACGGCGTATACCTGCGTATCACGTAGACTACAGCCCTGGTTTTGGGTTGGCAAAGCGTTGGTTAGGTGTATTTGGGGTTGTCTGGGCAGGCGTTATAAGTTGGCATATGGTTGGGTTAGGGTTGGCAAAAGGTCTGCTGATGGTCTAATTAAATGGTTGGGCCAACGTTGGGCCAATGGACAAAATTACGTTGGGCCAACGTCAGCAGCCAACGTTAGGCCAACACAACCACTGACGTTGGCCCAACGTCAGAATGCTACCTGGGTTGATACCGAGCTAAACATGTAAGCAAATAAAACGAGTTTGTTATTGTTGTCAATATGCCTTTGAAGCTCCGCGAGTTTTTTTCCTAGCTTCATAAAAAGAACATCCCCAGAAACCTTGAATCTTCTTCTTTAAAGGCACCCAGTGCAACTTTCGAGGCTTAAAAATAAACATTCAATATCTAGTCTTTTTTACACGTAGTAAGTTTCAATAACTCCATACCATTACATATCGACATTCAACGAGCAAAGATGAGACGTCGTTGTGTGGTGAGAACTGATAGAAAATCAATAACAACAACAATCGCCGCCATTTTCTTTATTTTTTGTAACCTACAATAAATAAAGCAGGATTCCAGTCAATGGAAAAATGGCCTCTCCCCACCGGCGATTGTTGTTGTTTACGATTTTCTATCAGTTCTCACCACACAACGACGTCTCATCTTTGCTCCTTGAATGTCGATATGTAATGGTATGGAGTTATTGAAACTTACTACGTGTAAAAAAGACTAGAAATTGAATGTTTATTTTTCATTGAATGTTTATATAAAGTTGCACTGGGTGCCTTTAAATAGTTCCATTTACATCAAATTATATTAAATGATATCAAATTATAATGGAAAAAGGTACAGTAGAAACCCTCAGGATGCCTGTGCAACTTTGTATGAACAAGTTCATATTCATGAGTTCATATTGACACATATTACCAAGAAGAGTTCAGCGCATGTATTCCCTTATAATTGATGGCACACAGGATGCAGCAGGGGTTGAGCAAGAGTCCTTCTGTCTGCGCTTTGTTGATAAAAACTTGCAGCCCAGAGATAAATTCATAGGCCTGTATCAGGTCACATCCACTACTGGAGAAAACATAGCTAGTGTAGCTAAAGATGTTTTGATTCGCCTAAATCTCCCCCTTTCACAAACAAGGTCCAAACTACTATGGGGCAGCCAATATGTCTGGTAGGATGCAAGGTGTGCAAGCTGAAGCTCATCTCAAGAAAGAGCAGCCTCTGTTCATTAAGGAGAAAGTCTGTCATTTGTTGAAGTACAGCATTAGTTCTAATTAAAATATTTACATAAACATGCTTTGGGTATGGAGTCTTTTTCCATTGGAAGCTATCATATTTGCTACAGTAGGCTACTACTGGAAAAGCATAATTGTAATTGGTAGGTGTGTTTAAGGTCAGTAAACAGTTAGCAACTCACCAAAACAAAGTGGAGGGGCAGTCACGGTCTCGGAGAAATTACACAATTCCTTTAGATGTGAATTCAAATGGTCAATGTAGTCCTCGAACTGTTCTAAAAGTGTGAATTTTCATATATAATTGTAGGCAATGCATTTAACATTTTTTTTTTGTGTGGACCCCCCCAATGTCTAAACCATGGTTACGCCCTTGGCACCTACCATCTTGAACAGCTGCAGAACTTGTGGATGGCACAGGTATTGCTGCTTGCTCTTCCTCAATTACAATAGTTTCATGCATCACCTCATTTCCTGCCCTACCCTCATTAAGGTATTCGTGTTACAACTGAACAGTATGTAAAACAAAGACCATTGCTGATTAGAGGGGAAAAAATAACAATAAATAGTTAATGGATACCTTTCCACACACGAGGAAGCATGTACCTCGATGGAGTCAGCAGGAAACATATTTTTGCAGACAGGACATTCCTGCATGTCTGCTGTTGAGAAGTTACCGGTAAAAAGTGATATTTTCCAATAAAAAAAAATACAAAAAACTACATAATATACTTTCAAAATCAGATTATGTTATATTATACGCTTACAATCTCTCTCTTCAGGCTCACTGATATCCACATTAGCCAGGTTGTCATCACTGCTAACATCACCGACATTACTAAATTTGATGTGTTCTGTCAGGAGCGGAAGGGGAACTGCAACTTCACACTTCTGACATGGGGCTTTTGGCATGTTACTGAATGCTTCATCCGTCAATGGTAGGGGGTTTGTACTCAGTTCCTCTTGAATTGGAGCAATGAATAGATTTTTACGAGTTACAGACTTCAACATCATGCCTGTATAGCCAGTATCATCGGGAGCCATAAGAGACAGCTGTCGGCTACCCCAGCCACCTATAGAAAAGAGGAGAGGAAAAGAGAACTTTCAACAGTTTATTAGATAGATTATATCTAGAAGTTAAGTCAAAGCAACTAGACTTCTTGTCTGACAACAGACCAAGCTAAAGAAGTCACCTAAAGCAAAACAAGTCATGTTTAAAAAATGTAGATTTAAATCTATTTTGCAGTGGCTGATTTGCAGGTAGACATGCCCTTATAAAATAAAACAAATATGTAAAATATTTAAAAGTCTTATTTAAGTACCACAAAGTAAGAGTGTTGTGCATTGCATAATGTGACGTTAACTAGAGCAGAGCAACACAAACACACAAACTTATATCGGCCCACCTGCAGATTTGTATAGTAGCCATCCACCGGTAATTGTTCCCAATTTTGAGAATAAAACTTTGAGGGCATCACATAACTGTGAAGAAAAAATGGAAACAACTGTAATCTTCTCCAAATAGAGCGTCAAAAACTATTCATCATTCAAATCAGAAATAGCATAAATGATTCAGCGATAACAACTAGCAAATCATTGTAACTTCATAGCCTGAATACAATATACAATACAACAGGCCCAAATAACTAATTGCATGTTATCACCTCTTCATGTGTTGTGGTTTCATCTAGATGAGCATTCCTACGGCCCAGTCCTGCACGTATGTGAATTAATTGTTCCTGCTCTTTGGGCGTTTTTTCAAATCTCTTTGGTAACAAAAAGAAGGCCACATCCAAAGGTTTAGGCCTCTTGGCAGGAACAGGACTTGCTGTTGGAAAGCGCCTCTTCCCTCTGCCCCTGCTAAAAATACCTGGAAAGCACCTATAGGGGGAAAACACACACACAAAAAACATTAACAACCTCATCTGATTTTTGTAACTACATTAGAAAAGCACATTTATTATTATTAAATCATTTAGATTTATTTTCATTTATTAACAAATTTAACATTAGCCTTAAGTGAAATGGACCATACACATTTTTTAGAATAGACAGAAAACAGTGTGCTTTCTTCCAGTGTCTCCTAACGTAGACTTAAAGATCTGCAATAATGGGAGGAAACAGAGCATTCAACATAATACTATAATTACTTTGATTTTCCCTGTACAAATCAACAGAGTGTAGAAATGTGTATACATAGGGCTTAATTTACAATAAAAGTCTTTTTACCTGGGCCTCGTTTCCCGAACGCGCACTTAGCCTAAAAAGGACTTGAAATCGGTCGTAAGAGGGATCCTACGTTGCAGAGCGGTTTCCCGACGCGGAACTTAACTTAAGTTTATCTTTCGTTGAGAAGAATTCTACGTGTGGTCAGGACCAGTAGTAACTTCACACTTAGCGATGCAATCCAGTAGTAACTTCACACTTACGGTGCAGATCCATACAAGCGATCTGGGCGACGCGATCAAATTCCATTGCTTTGAGTGGGCGTGGTGTAGCGTGTGGAAATAGACTGGACTAGTGATTTTTCAAACCGTCAAAGACGAGAAAAATCGCTCCTCATTTGCATAAGTTTGAGCATGTTCGAATTTTCATCAGGCGCGTCGCTCAGATCGCTGGTCTACGTCACAATGGAGCTGGCTCCCGTTGAAATGCATGGGGTCGCCCAGATCGCGTCGCCCAGATCGCTTGTATGGATCTGCACCGTTAGCGATGCAATCCACCAGGGGCGTCGTTCGGCCTATTATAGAATAAATCCAAATGATGTTTCTGTGTATAGCACATCATGAGACATTGTTTCACCTGCCTATTCCCATCAAAATAGAAATAAAGAATATTGAGTATCTGAAAATAAAGATTATACAAAATAATATGTTATTGAACTAAGGAGATGGCTTTTCTGACTGTGTAGTTAGGCTGCAATATTAGGAAATTGACATGTCATTGAGCGCGTGGGGCAGCTTGCTTAATCAGTGGTAGCGCCTGTGCCTGAGATGAGTAACTTTGAGTTGTTTCCCTGAAGGCACTGAAGCCGTTCAACTTGTTCATAAGAAGCCTATGAGTTTTTTGTTTTTGTTTATTTTGTATTTCTACTCTCCTTGGTAACTGTACTAATATTGCCTAATTGTACTGTGTCTAAAAAGAGAGAGATGACTTTCTTATAACGCGCCCTTTTGTAGTTGTTTTTCAATAATGCCCAATTATGCCCTGAGTGATGTTTTTTTATTTGATCTTTTCTAGCCTATATATATTTATTGAGGTATTGTTCTTATGTCGACACTTCTTATATGGGCCATTCTACCGAATTGATGCAAAGTCATGTCGGATATATTTTGAATTTTTTTATGGTTAATTCCCAAAACTTTGTCCGTATGTATATTGTACCATATCTAAAGTACACATATCTAGTAAAAGAACAGTCAAGTTTTATATTGTATTTTCAGAATGTGTCGGAATGTTTTTCCTCTTCCAAAAATTGTCACTACCGAAACATCACATTTACTATAGTAAAAAAGTATTATTATTGACCTGTTCAGATTGTGTTTCCTTCCCTTCTCTGAAGTGTATTTTTACAAATATTTCTTGAAGGTTTTCACAATGAAATCCATAGAAATGAATTTTTTACCAAATTTTCAAGTTCAATTTATCTGTTTCGGTAGTGACTGCACTGTTTCGGTAGTGACTGCACTGTTGGATGGATATTCATTTCTCTCCCAAAATCATCCAAAAGGTGCTCTGGGCCGCCCTTTAGTCCACACAACACATTTATTTAAAAAATATGGGATTGATCTACTTACCGTTTCATTTTGTCACTACCCAAAGCATCTGGTCACTACCATATGTTTCGGTAGTGACTGTTTCGGTAGTGACAATTCTAGCTAACTTTAAGCATAAATAAAGAATTCTAGCAAGCACACGGCTTTCAAACACATCTTTGAAGAGGTGAACACACATACAAACATAAGATTTTCCATGAAACCCCAAAAGGTTTACTTAATTGAAGAAAACATGCGTTTCGGTAGTGACAATTCTTAAGGTTACATGTTGATTTTCAGACTTTGGAACACATTTATATAAAAACTATGGGATTTAGCTACTTACCATTCAACCATGAGGGACAGAGATGCAGTGTCACTGCATGGTCAAAAATGCAGAGTCGTGGCTAAAACACAGGATCAGCCAATGGACTAAAACTCTTGTGTTTCGGTAGTGACATGAAAACTAGGGACATGATTTTTTGAGTATAGTAAATTGATTTAAAAATTAAACCCACAATAAATATAAATATTCCAAGTTCTGTTTCAACCCAATCATAAAGACCTTTGAAATTAAATCATTGAAAAAAATCTAAAAAAATTGAAAAGTGTTATTTAAAGGCATTGAAATTTAGATGTCAGGGTTGGGGACAGCTACTTCCCAATAGAAAGTACCCTATAAATGATGATTTTGTATATATTTAGCTTATCACTATCTCATGTAATGGATTGGGTTTATATAGACCATAACATTTTCTAATTAAATATCTATGCCTAAATACCTAATTGTTTTGTAAATAGTTTTTATTGTTGAGGGACTGCATATTACACGAATTCGGTAGAATGGCCCATATTGGAACTTCATTCATGAGCCTATACATGGGTTTCTTGTATACAAACATTGAAGGCTGCGCGCGCAAATCCGCGGCAGAAAGCCATCTACCCTAATACAAATGAATACAGAAAACCCAGTTTAAATGTATTGTTTATTACTTATTTAGCCTACCGTTCCCTATTCTGTTGCCATGAATGCTTGCACACACCCTCAACATATTCCCAAACGTAACCTTGTACATTGTTGAGCCTTTTTCTATATTTGATTTGATTTGATATTTTATTTTTTCCTGGCAAACGGATGCTTCCTCCTAGGTATACTGAACATCTTCCCAACTCTGTTAGAGCAGTTCACCAGACAACAACTCCCTGTCATGTTGCCTTCCTCCACAGCTTTCTCATCCACTTCAATGTTATCTTGCTTCTTTCTGCCGCGAGATTGCACACGCAACCAGTGATGATGTAGCCGAGAAACCCATGTATACACAAGTGAGAAAATCGACTCGTCTGACATCGATGAACAGGCGACCTCCACCCTAAGAGATACTTAAGAACTCGTGCACGTGGCGCTCGTGCACCTGACTTTAAGATAATGTTCGGGAAACGCTCGTAAATACAAAGTGTTACTGAGTCTACTATGTCGCCAAAATCCACGTAGAACGTTAAGATACGTCGTTATCGGGAAACGAGGCCCTGGTCATTTCCGTTTGAAGTGGTCTCTCTTCCCTGCAGGATTGTATCCCAAAAAAATGATTAATTAGCAATACATCTACGATGTATAATACAATTATGTACATTAATTAAAGTGAAATACTAAACCTTATATGTTGATTGGTGACGCCACCACTGGCTGCACCTTGTTGCCCAGAAGAACTGATTAATTGCAACAAGCGACGGGCTGATTGTAAAATATTATCACCACTACTGTCCTGACATCACAAACAACAAAGAAATAGTAAGAAGGGTATTACAAACCAGCAGCACAAAAATCATGTATTGAACAGCTAAATGTTAATTGACTTTAATTAAGGTGACCATATTTTGATTTCCAAAAATAGAGGACACTTCAGGTATGCCTCCTCTTTATGGATTACACAACGATTTTATAGGCTACAAGTTATACAATAAAAAGATATACCTCAATAGGTAAAGACAAAAATTCAGATAGGCTTTTTCAACATGCTTGATTATGCCTTACTGTAGAATGATATTATGCTTTTATAACTTTTGGGGACCACAACAGAAATACGTAGGCCTAGGGCGGGAATACCTCCCTGAAATTACTTTTTGCAGGTTGGGATGTCTGTAAATACGCCAGGAAATAATAAAGCCTCATATCAGTATATATGATACTTTGACCCTTTTGTGCTTAGGAAAAAAACGCCTAAAAAGAAGAGAGGTGTCAGAAGTTTTTTTTCCTCCCAGAGAGTAAGCAGCTATCAAGAAGCCCAGGTCGTTGTTAGTTATCTAGCTAGTAGGAAAACTACCAACACAGTACTACACAATTCTACAATGGAAACATGTTTTGAAAGTTGTTAGTGTGTGTAGAGCATGTAACTTTTGCTTGCATTAAATCTATCCCTCAGTGTGTTCGCAGCAGCTGGTCTTGTTGAAGCCAGAAGGATAACCTCCCCACATAATGGGACCATGCTAGTTGAGCCTAGTACCAGCAGGCTAGCAACTCAAAAGTGATATAAACTGGTAATAAGTAGGCCTATATGATCCCTTGGATAGTAATAAGGCTATCTCCATTTCCTGTAATGTCCTGACCAATGTCAGCAGTCAACTAAGCATGGTAAGTGTCTATTGAATTGATACAGAAAAAAACAGCAGTCTGAAGCTACAGATGTAGCCTATAGCAGGGTGATGATAAATCAGCATAAGGGGTTAAGATGAGACGTGGAAAAGATTGCATTCAAATGCTGTTTTTTAATAGCCTGACGATGTCATACTCATAATTCTAGTCAGAATATGAGTCTGAGACCGGACTATTGGGCTGTGATTATGGGGCGTGTTTCAACGAACCAGGAAAGAAAATTCCTCTTCGCTGAATTGGATACCTAGAACCAATCAGAGCAACGTAGTATTTCCATCTGATAGATTAAACTTTTACCTGATCCCGTAGGAAGGACGGCAAAAACATCTTTTCAATCGACAAATGCCTTGATCGCGTTTCTCTGTTCCTCTTTCAAAATGAATGCGCTGTCATATCTGTTGATGTTACTTAATTAGCACTCAAGGCTAAAGTCGTGTAGATAGCTTAAATCATATAAAATATGTCCCACTAAGCTTCCGAGACGGCGCCATCTTTGTTCGATGTATACCGGTATTCTATCTAGATCTGTCCATCAACGTATAAAGCCCGCCCTTACAATTTGAATGGTCAGATCACTTTTCGGGGCCGTTTAAACCCTCCCAACTAACTCGACTCCAGACTGAATCTCCAGACCAAAAATTTTGTGGGCGGAGTTCAGGCTGGTATCCAGGCTAGTGTTTTAAGGGATGTTTAGACAATTTTGCCCATGAATGTTATCATTCACCCTGGCTATTTTGAGAATGCATGTTACACTTGTAGGTAGTAAAAAGGTGCAATAAATTGGGATGCACAAATGTATGCAGCATATAATTCATTACATTATTTCATTGCACTGCAATCCAGTACAGATGATGTAGGCTTAGTATAGCTCCATAAAACCTGAACCAATTACCTACATATTACAATTTAATTTCAGAACAAACAAATGTACTGCATGTGTCGTGCCGTGGGCTTACTTCCCCAAACTAGTACAAACCAGATCCACCAATACACAGGCAACACACAGATGGACTAGAGTTAATACAAAGGTTTATTTCAACAGTTCACAAAATAAATACAGGACTGTAAAACAGTAGGCAGATGTAATAGGGCACCACCGGCAGTTACTTCAGTAGGCAGATGTAATAGGGCACTGTCAAGCTAAAAAGGCACCGGATGCCTAAAAGAGCCCGGGTGATGTAATGTTAACTTTCGAACGACTCTTGAGTGACAGTTGCTATGCCAACGCCAATACGTCACCCTAACGCGATTTACTTCAGAGCATCTTGCATTGTACTTTGCTATCTGAGACCAGCTTGCTTGTATTTGACCTACAATAAACCAACCAAAACAACCATGTGCTTGATGTTTGACTTTGGTAGGAAAGTGGTTGATTAGCTAGTTGGTTATAGTATCAAAGTAAGCACATTTCATTAGCTAGCTCGTGCTAGTGTAACGAGCTATCTTGTTAGCTTGAAGCTATTCATCTGTTGTTGTGCTTAAATTAAGAAAGTCCTTAATGTGTTGTGATTTTAAGACATATCTGACGGCACCCACAATTAAATTTGAACAAAACAGGGCATTGTTTGCACAACATTTTACTAAAGAACAACGGGGGCTTGCTAGCTTTGACATGCTAGCGGACATTGCTAACTTACAGGTTACCAGCAGGCAGGTGTAGCTAAAACTTTTAATTCGCTTAATATTGTGCCTAAACGGATCCTATGTACCCCGACACTTTTTGGCTATCAGTCAGAGAGTCTCAAGAGTAGTTCGAAAGCCATCAGCTACGTTTTAGTCGCTTAATATTGTCGCACAAAAGGAGGAATTGCTATTAGCAATATAGATGCTAGCGCGCGAAACCTGTTGATGTGTGCTTACTTACAAAAGACCGGCAGCCAATATTGAGCGTGTAAAAAGTACCTGATGGCTTTCGAACAACTCTTGAGACTCTCTGACTGATAGCTAAAAAGTGTCCGGGTGCGTAGTGTCCGTTAAGGCACAATATTAAGCGACTAAAAAGTAGCTGATGGCTTTCGAACGACTCTGAGACTTAAAGCTAATAAGCGCCCGGCCTACGTGGTGAACGGATTACGTAATGCTAACGTTGGCATAGAAACTGTCACTCAAGAGGCGTTAGAAAGTCAACATTACGTCACCCGGGCTCTTTTTGGCATCCGGTGCCTTTTTAGCTTGACAGCACCACCGGCAGTTACTTCCCCCACTAACAGGCAAAGGCTATAGCACCCAATTCTGCCCCTACGTATAAATATCAGTGCATCTAAAACATCATGCAACCCACAGCAAGTTTAGGTGACACAACACAGCATCAAATGGCACATCAAGCAGTGGAGGTAAAGTACATAAAAGCCACTTCAATTCATCAGCGCAACAATGTGGTAAAGAGTTCATTACACACCAAAAGGGCAGGAAAGGCAATCAACCTAAGGTCAGCAGGTGGCAGTAGACTGTTCTTAATGTCCCCGGCCTAACCCATATAAACAGTCCTGCACAATATAAAATAAGTCCATACTGGTCGGTGACCGCAACCGACCAGTAAATAAAACAATACAAATATAGAGCACACAAAGGCACCAACCCACTGGCCTATAAGTGTATGTAGTCCATGTGATCTTGACCGGTGACGTCACGTTTGTGCGGAGATCACGCAGTCTGGATCACCGCGAACAGACCCTGGTCGTCGCAGCAGCGCAGTGGCTTGAGGATCAAACTATGAGTGAAGAAGTACACAACACTCAGTACACTGCAAGGCTGTACCAAGCTGGTGAACTAAACAGGGACATGGCAGGGATTAAGCAGGCTGGAACTATTACTTCCCTTGTCAAGATGAGTGGAGAGCGTAGTAAAACAATTCATCCGTTGCTCGTCCTCGCGCTCCACTTCCTGGTTGTAGCCCTTGACAGATGCCGGTCTCCCGAGTCGGCGCTGCACACCTCTAAAACAACACGGGAAATCAGGGCACAATCCACAATTACACGAGCGATGACAATTGCGGGGAATGACAGTGCGGACGTTCCTTAATCAACGCTTAGCTTGCGTTGTATTGATGATCATCCTCCGACGTTCGTCAATCCACTGCTGGCTCCAGCCGCTTCCATGACATGGCTTCTCACTCGCCTCCCAGCTCCCGTCCATCTGTCAATTTCTGTTTTTATGAAGAGCAACAACCTATCCCCATCCCGTGTTCGCTCTGGCATCAATCGGTTCATCAGAGTCAATTGCCATTAATTCATCACACGTGAGTCTCTTTACTCACGTTAGAGACTTGTGAAGAATCTCCTCCCCAGTCCAAAACACGTACACACCAAGCAATCATTGTCTCTTAAGTGACGGCCCTCTTTGACACATAAATGTAAGCATAGAAACCCATACACATTCATATACATAAACATATTAATTTACAGGCACTTGACACATGTACTTCTCATTAGGTAATTTTGTTCATTAAGGCAATATTTTGAAATGCATTCAGGAAACTTTTAAATCCAGTGCAGATGTAGTGCAGGTTGAGGAAGCAGCAGCTGGACCATCAGGGCTTCAGATGAGGTCTTACTCATGTTTGGGATATCCAAAAAGGACAACAAAAACAAGTGATGTCAAAAAATGTGGAAAACGTTTAGTTTTTTATTTAAACTAAGGTTTTATTATTCTTATGGTTAAATCTGTTCCAAGTTCCACAAGTTAGTACACAAATGTTTATATATTTTAATTAAGGGTTAGGTTGAGTTGAGTAAATAGTAAACCCCCACCCCCTTACAATAAAAATAAATAAAACTGAAAGCCTACTCTATTATATCGATTATTGGTGTTTTCTCAATATATTATTTTGCACATCACTGGATAAAAGTATCTGTATTTATTTGTAGACTTAATGTTAGGCTAGAGAATTACACATGGGCTTGGGTTGGCTTTGCTCTGATGAATGTTCTCATTCAAACTCATTCATATTCATATTCACATGCTTTGTTTGGAAAACACTCAGGCCCTGCTTATGTCAAGTATCTGTGCCTAATACGTAGTTAATGGCCAAGTAAACTGCACATTGCTTGTAAGTTCAAGTCATTACAAGATGTGCGCTGGGTTACAGTAAGGATAGGTTTAGGGGTTGGTGATGTGTCATTAATGTAACTTATATCATGGTCAAATAGAGTGGTGTCACAATCCACTACATTTGGGTCAAATAGGGGGGGGGGGGGGGGGGGGGGGGGGAGCAATTCGTAAACCACGTGACCTTACCAAGACCACGAGCCTGCGTTAGCCATAGGTTTCCAAAGAGATGACAGCAAATGCATCAATATGTCTACAAGGTTGATATTTATTCAATATCCTTTATAATGGCTGGACTTTAGAACATTTTAATGATGGTGTTTTATCAGTCAGTTTAGTTGAACTTAAAGGATCTTTGGTTGAAAATAAATAAGGTTTAGGGAGGTTATGACTGGTTCACTGGTTATGAATGATAATGATATATATATACACAAAATAAAAGTATCCAAGGTGTTTAGTCATTTCTCAGCAGGTACAACATTTAAGTAGAACTTCATTGAAAGAAAAATGCTAATGCAGTGCTTTACAATAAATATAGTAATTATGGTGTATTTTTTCCTAAAGGTAGCCTTTATAATAAATGTAATAACTGGAGTGGTTTGCAACAAACTAAGCTACAAAACATGTCATTTGAATTACATTGAGGGAGCTAGGCCTATCTGGCTGTTTGGCTCATCTTGTCTGCAGGTCTATGGAAGACACACCTTTCTGACTATATGTCAAAATGTTGTTGCAGTTATCAAGATCACTTTGAATAGGGCCTAATAGGTCTAATTGAAAATATTGGAAATTTCTACCTCAAATCTTCTCGCCTCACGATTTTGTCTTAGTGGCATTCATTAGACTGAAACCGCGTTCACAGTCGGCGCTAGATGCTTGGAATGTGCCACAAATGTCGAAGTTGTACCAGATCTGGAAAATGCTCACTTTTCAGCGACCACCTTTTTTCAATAACCATGAACTTGAATTCGACAAATGCGGGTCCGCATATTATGCTTCCTCCAGAAGCGCTGCGAACCTTTTCGCCAGATTGGTCAAATCATTCAGCCCATGATCAAATTTACTAACTGCACGATCCAACGTGTCCGGCTCAAAGGCAGCCCACTCAGGTCAGGGAAGCGGGCATCCAAGTGCTCACAAACTTTAAGGACAAACAGAATAATGACACTTTTGTTCACTGCATGTTTTCCCACGAGCAAACTCTTTTCGCGTTTGCCTCCGAGCATATGTAAATATGTCTGAAAGTTTTATCCTACCTCAGTCAGTTTGGACTATATCATCTAGCCGCTCATGTTTAAACGTTAGGCAGACCCTTATCTGGGGCACCTGCTTTGCCTTTCTATTCGCCATGGTAGCCTATAACTGCTGGAGCAGAGACCGGCAAGAGAGCTAAAGGACATTTTGTATGTAAACATTCTAACGCACATCCGGCTTGGTTGTCAGACATGTCAGTATTTTAAATGATTATTACCTACACTGTAAAAAAACAACCTAATTTTACAGTTAATAACTCTACATTTTTACAGTGGTTTTCTGTTTTTTGAAATTGTATACAAAACTACATATAATAATGGAGGTTAACTATAAATTAAAAACACGACTCCTATTTTAAGGATAATGCCAATAATGACAAATTACATGGATTTCAATTTTTTTTACAGAAAATAACTGTATTATTTATACATACATTTTCCATTTTTCTGAAATACATGCAAATGTAAATAAAATTACACTGATAATCTGTAATTTAATATGTAGCTCATTATATTATGGTTTATGTACATACTAACAATTTAGCATGATTCTATGTAAATTTACAGTGAATTCTTCACTAATTCAGCATAAACATTTTTGCAAACCCATTTTCATTTAACCTGTTAGAACCTTGATGTTTTTTCCTAAATGACCTAAAAATTCCATGCCCAAATGTAAAGGCTTACTTTTGAGTTTTAGGCACAGTATGGTGGAAAATTTCAATTTGATGTTACAGAGTACCCGTCAAGCTATGAGTACCATATATGATATCTGAAATTTTAGAAAGATGTCGATAACCTTCCCAAAATGTAGGCGCTCCCTATTTTTTTTTCATTTACATCTAGATTACTGTGGATGTAAGTAGGAAAATGAATAGAAATGCCCAGTTTTGTCATATAATTGTGTGCCCCCAAGGGTATGCCATCACTTGAACAAATTTGGAACTGATATCTCATCCCAATCAAAAGTTAGAATATAAATAATCGGTGAGCCCTCCATACACTTCCGTGACTTTTGCTGCTTTTTGATTATACCAGACTCTATTTCAATCTTCTCGTCATCCAACCGTTGAAGCTCTTCCAATACTACTGTTACCCCATAAAAACAATCTTTTTGGGGGCTGGCTCTCTGTTTTATTTTTAGAAGCCATGATGATGTAGAATAAATGTGTTTTGTTGTGCACCTGCATTACGTTATAGAACTGTCAAAACTTGCGTGGCTAAACGGCAAAACAAATGCACGTGAATTACTGATTACATCCCACCTTCTCTGTTGTGCACTCGGATATCTTTGCATCTCATTGGTCTACAGTCATGATTGACACATGTGTGGACCAGTCAAGGAAAGTATTAGTTTATGTTTTTCACGCACAGACTTAGCAGAGTTTACCATAGCAACCATGGACATATGATAGCAACAAAATAGTCTTGGGTGCGCGCATTGTGTCAGACTGACAGGTCAGTCAACCTATGATATTAGTTACAGGTTCCCGTATCTTGC
This sequence comes from Sprattus sprattus, assembly GCF_963457725.1. Lineage (NCBI taxonomy): Eukaryota > Metazoa > Chordata > Actinopteri > Clupeiformes > Clupeidae > Sprattus > Sprattus sprattus. The sequence continues at coordinate 25,958,799 of NC_137928.1, read as the reverse complement.
TGGCTGATTGGGTTATCCTGATAAGATAAGACTCTGTAAAAGGTCGGGATAGCCTTCACGCTTAGAGCAAGATGTTACTCATAAGAGGACTCAGGAGGTTGAAGATGTTAGAAAGATGGGTATTTTTATTAACCCAAATAAGGCACAAAGGCAGTTAAAACACTGACAATACTAAATCAATATAAAAAATACAGTTTTCACTAAGGACAAATGCATGAAGCCACCAACAAATAAGCAATTCACATAAGACCACATGTATAAAAAGGACCATTAACTGGTCAGTGAGAGTCCTTATTAAACACGATCACTCTCACTACGAAACAAAACAAAAGCAAATAAAAGGACCAAGGTAACTAGCCCATCGTGAGAGCTCCAAGGACTTACGTCCTATTAAACTGGCAACTTTCCTGAACAAAGAACAAAGGTAAGTTTAAGTAGCCTTGACAAGCACCTTGAATTGGCTCATACCAATCATTGATTTCAGGTGTGTCAATCAGCAAGGCACCAACACCTGTGGCTCACAGCAGCCATACCTAAACAATCAAACTCCCAATCAACTAGGAAACACAGACTACACATGGTAGCAATTAGGCTTGGTGCCGGCATAGCCGACACATAATAAAGCAGCCAAATCTCATTAAACATAAACTCCATATATCGCGCCATCTTCACAACACAAACTTAGACACTAAACACCGGTTGACAAACGGTATGAAATATGACAATATGATTATTGTTAAACTAAATAAACAGAAAATTTCAGAGACAAGACATTGAATGTGTGCTGATTTTTACTGAACAAAGACATGAACATCAAACATGTAACACACACACACACCAAAACACCTTCACCCAGTCCACAAAAGCAGCAGCCTACAGGCTGCAGTGGTGGGTCACACAGGTGCCCCGTCACAGACTCACTTTGTTCATTCGGTTAAAATCAAGCCACCCCTGAACTAAACACCACTATACATATTTGGGACCCATTCTAACGGCATCGGCAAGCCTGGTCTAGTCACACAAGAGCATTGTCCAAATTCCCTAATGCTGAATGGGCACTAAATCCAACAGACCCACTCCAAAATCTTGTGGAAAGACTTCCTATAAGAGAGGCAACTGTTATAGAGTAGTTTTGGAATGAGATGTGCGTGAAACTCATATATGTGTGATGATCAGGTGTCCCAATACTTTTGACCTGACCTAACCTTGGATCTGGCTGGCCCAGAGCAATGCAGAACAATAAAGACGAGACAAGGGGGAAATTACTTTGCAATGGACTGACTCACTCCATGTAGTTTAATATGAGTCTGAAGTCAAATGTTTTAACTTTTGTGGGTAGAGGCTATTGTGATGTTCCTGCTGAGCTCCGCTCCGGCCACGCCCCCTTCAATCACACAAGCACATACACCTGTTTCACTCTCACTCATGCTCTCAGCTGCATGTCATTAGTATCATTCACCATCCCAGCTGCACTGCATTCAGGTCCCAAATCACATGATCACACACACCTGATTCACTCCTATATATAACCTGCACTCCCCTCACTCTGTGTTTGGTCTCGTCACTACAAGGGTGAAACCTTTGCCCAAGTCTTCTAAATCTGTGGCCCACTCTACGTCCCTGGGATTCCGCCTTCCGGCCACCGGCAACTACAACCCCATTCTCAGCTGGCTTCCAGCCCAGCAAGCTCTCTGTCCGTGGGCGTCCAGCCCCGCAAGCTCCCTGTCTGCTGGCTTCCGAGTCAGCCATTTCGGTGCCGGCAGACTTTTAGGACTGCATTATCCAGAGTGCCGTGCATACGGCACCGGGAGTAATGTGACTGTCTTGTCCGGCCTGTAGCCGTGTACCTCTGTTCTTTGCCCTTGCGCACAGTAGCCAGAGTGAGACTCTGTGCGATCTTTAGTTCATGTTCCTAGATCTTTGTGTTAGAACTCTGTCTGTTAACCCTTTCGTTGATTTGTATACTCTGTTTGTGTCCTGTTCCCCGTCTGTACTCCATCAATAAACTCTGCATCACCTGAAACTCTTCAATCACAAACCCTGCAAGTCAATGTTTGAAATAATTGTCTTCCAAAATAAAACCATCATTTTACAATCTTGAGCATGTGTCAGCACTTTATTGAATGTGTTTGATCATAAAAATGTAGGAGCAATCTGGAAAATGACAGTTTCTCTGCTAAATGTGAATTGCCGTCACTTAATTGAAGGTGTTTCATTGTAATAAATGAGGGAAAATCTGTAAAATACCAGTGTTTCTCTGCAAAACTGTTAGGGCTGCCACTTTATTGAAGGTGTTTAATCTTAATTAAAGAAGCCTGACTTAATGAATGGTGTTTGCTCGTTATAAATTAGGAAGAATCTATAAAATAACAGTATTTTTTGCTGAACTTGTTATACTGTCACTTTATTGAAAGTGTTCGATATTAATAATAAAAAAATCTGTAAAATAACAGTTTTTCTCTGCTGAACTGTTAGGGCTGCCACTTTATTGAAGATTTTTAATCTTAATTAAAGAAGCCTGACTTAATGAATGGTGTTTGTTCGTAATAAATTAGGAAGAATCTGTAAAATAACAGCATTTTTTGCTAAACTTGTAGTACTGTCACCTTATTGAAAGTGTTCGATATTAATAATAGATACAAAAATCTGTAAAATAACAGTTTTTCTCTGCTGAACTGTTAGGGCTGCCACTTTATTGAAGGTTTTTAATCTTAAATATCGAGGAAAACATTGTAAAACTAGAAAATGCATTTCCTGAAGGAAATACCAGTGCATGAAATGCAAAGGTTAAGAAAGGAAGAAGAAAAGAAAGAAGAGTGAAAGAAGGAAAGAAGAAAGGAAAGAAGAGTGTAAGAAGGAAAGAAGAGTGAAGAAAGGAAAGAAAAGTGGAAGAAGGAAAGAAGAGTGGATGAAGGAAAAAAGAAAGGCAAGAAGAGTGGAAGAAGGAAAGACAAAAGGAAAGAAGAGTGAAGAAAGGAGAGAAGAGTGGAAGAGGGAAAGAAGAAAGGAAAGAAGAGTGAAAGAAGGAAAGAAGAAAAGAAAGAAGAGTGAAGAAAGGAAAGAAGAGTGGAAGAAGGAAAGAAGAAAAGAAAGAAGAGTGAAATAATGAAAGAAGAAAGGAAAGAAGAGTGAAGGAAGGAAAGAAGAGTGGAAGAAGGAAATAAGGAAAGAAAGAAGAGTGAAAGAAGGAAAGAAGAAAGGAAAGAAGAGTGTAAGAAGGAAAGAAGAGTGAAGAAAGGAAAGAAAAGTGTAAGAAGGAAAGAAGAGTGGATGAAGGAAAAAGAAAGGCAAGAAGAGTGGAAGAAGGAAAGAAAAATGGAAGAAGAAAATAAGAAAGGAAAGAAGAGTGGAAGAAGGAAAGAAGAGTGAACAAGAGTGGCTCTGGATGAAGAGATAAAGAGAGAGTGAAAATATTGAAAAAAGGAGATAAAAATGGAGTGAAGAAGAGAGATTGAGTGTGAGAGAAAGTTGACAGAGAGAAAGATGGAGAGATGGAGAGAAAAAAAAATAGAGAATGGATGGTGTCTTAATGTTCCTAGTTACAGTTAAATTGAGAGGGACAGAGAGAGAAGAGGTTCTTTGGATTTGGCACAGGTGTCAGTGAAGCATACTAAGGCAGAAGGCAGTAACTTCTATGTTAAAGCTCAGTGGTATGATAACAATGGAATAATGACCCTATTAATTAATCAGTAGTAATACTATTTCATTTATCACAATTACCAATACAATGATTATCACACACACACACACACACACACACACACACACCATTGAATTATCACATTAAGCACATAAAACAATGAACTTGAATTGTCACATGAAACACATAAAACATCTATGTCAGTCCATTGGGGGGGGGGGTGTGTGTGTGTGTGTTTGTGTGTGTGTGTGTGTGTGTGTGTGTGAGAGAGAGAGAGAGAGAGAGAGAGAGAGAGAGAGAGAGAGAGAGAGAGAACGATAGAGAATGAGGCCCATTTTCCCCCTCCACATGCCCCCGCTCGCCAAGCGAAGTTACCCGATTTAGATGCACCTTTTTCGGACTAGCCACAGGCACTGGGTGGGGGAATAGCCCGATAGCTTAGCATATCTGCCATGCAATTCTAATGGTAATGCTACCTAGCTTGGTATGCTAACTGTCGGTAGCCTATACATCGTGAAATCAACCAAAATACTGATGTCACTGGCTTTAATTTGATAATGGCATGTTAGTAGTACATTTAATATCAGTACATTTGTTTAATTACTGCTGATATTTTACAAATACGTCAAAAACTCATTTTTGACCAAACTTGAAGTTACGGTCTTTTGCCTTAGCACGGCAGAGTAAAGCACAGGTGCAAGCCAGTTTAAAGACCCTATTATGATGTCATAATGGCCCAATGTAAGTCAATGGGAGAAATTTATATTCGTTTTTCTTTAATATCTTAAAAAGTATAAAGTTTAGAAAAGTGAAAAATACATAGCATAAGTGTCGTTTACAAGACCTACGCGACAAAGTTTGAATGAAGTTTCTACGTTAAGTGGTTCGGGCTGAATTAATCGCAGAAAAAGGTAACAAGAATAAGAAGAAGAAGAAGAAGAAGAAGAAGAAGCCTAGGAATAACAATACAGGGCATTTCATGCACTGTAATAACAGTGTTTCTCTGCTATACTTTTAGTACCCTAACTTAATAAAAGGTGTTTGCTCGTAATAAATTAGGAAGAATCTGTACAATAACAGTTTTTCTCTGCTAAACTGTTAGGGATGTAACTTTATTAATGGTGTTTGATTGTATTAATTGAGGAAAAATCTATAGAAAAAACAGTTTTTCTCTGCAAATCCTTAAATGGAAATATCTGTAAATATAGGGTTTTTGCACTTTATTTGAATTAGGATGTTTTACTTTAATTTTGCGGTTTTTGTTTGGCAGCCGTAGCTGCCAGTAATTTACTGTTTTTTTACAGATTTTTTTTTTACAGTGTAGCCTACATCCCCTCTGATGCTCAGTTCTTTATATTGAAGTTGGAAGCTAAGACATTTGACTGCATAGTGCATTACTTAAACAACAGAACTTGCTGTGCTCTGTGTGTATTCTCTGATTCTCTGATTTTTTTTCCATGTTTGTTGCTTTTTCTTTCATTGTTTTGTTTTTTTGCAGCTGCACTTAGAGCACTTACAGTCATTTCCAAGATAAAATCTCTATTTGAGCTACCCTATTTGTCACATTATGTAACTTTTTTTTGCCAACATGAACTATACTCCTCTTCTGAAGTCCAACACTTTTCATAGCAGCATAAAATTTCTCGTCTCTGAAGCCATAGATAAGTGGAATGATTGCCCTGGACAGAATAGTGAATGCCAAGAAATTGAAATAGCGTACAATGATAAACATGTCTAGATCGATCTTTATAAACTGGGCCTCAATGTAAGGGCCTAAGACCTCTAGCGTGCACAGAAAGAGCTGCAGGAGGTGAAGCAGCATCGTCCGCTGGCCCTTGGAAGCAGCCTGCTTGTCCACCCCTGATGCACGTCGAGCGACTCTGTTGATCGCCGCATAACAAAAGAACAGGATTAGTAGAATCACCAGACAGTTCAAAATAAACAAATTGCCCCTCATTTTCATGTGCCACTGGGCCACCAGGAGAATTTCATAATAGCAAAAGTTCAGTCCATTTAAGTAGCTCTTGGACACAGTTGAAAAGAAGATACACAGGTCAACAAACGGCCGCATGTAGCTCAGAAACCACGCCACGACTGAAACGAATATGGTCCTGGCGGGGGTGAAAACATTGACGTGTTGCATGGGAAAGCAAATGGCTACGTAACGCTCCAGACACATGATCGTTATGAAGGTGGGTGAGACGTACGTCATCCCGTGAAGGAGGGCAGTGAACGGGATGCAGAAAGCTAGTGGCAGCAACAAGTGAACATGGATGGTGATGATCACAAAGTCAGTCATTAAGAAGAGGGCAGAGTCAGCGAGCAGTGTCTGGGAGAAGAACACGTAGCGTGGTTCTGCCCGAAATGCAGGCTTCTTTCGGTATGTGAAGTACATAAAGAGGTTGATGGAGATGAAGGGCCACACCAAGATCTGCACCAGGGCTGTGGTCAGGTTGAGCCGAATGGTGTCAGTTCCTTTCAGGATCTTCTGTTCACTGCTGTTTTCAGACATGTCTCTGAAATCTGCCCAAGAGAAGAAGGAATGAGTGACTGCATCAAAACTGTTTTTGTTTTTCATTTAGGACATATTACAAAAAATGCAATTCATGATACACATAACATCCTAACATTGTGGAGCTGTCATGGACAATTTGTTTTTGGAGGACACAGTAATGCCATCCCCATCTCCTGTTCATCATATAATCCTGACATTGTTGCTAAGTTGGTTGCTATAAGTAAAGGACCACTTCATGTGTAAAACAACAGAATTGACAGCTGCCGACTCAAACCTGCAGAGAATATTGAGTTGCATTAATGTCCTTGCCCCTCAAGCACAAAGTCTTACACAGAGACAGGAACTCATATGTAAAACCTTGTAACAAAATTAATAAATAAGTGGATTAAAAAAAAAACACACAAAGCTGTCCTTCCCATCATATTCATCTATTACAATATAAGAAGAATAAATGAAAATGAGTAGCCATTGAATGTTATCAGTATACCTAAGCCTTTGTAACATAAATAACTTGTTACTGATCCAAAAATGTACACCCCAACACACAATAAAAGAATATGTGGAATTTAAAAAAAAAATTGCACATAACCATTTATAAAAATGGCAGCGATACAAGGATATTCCTTAATAATTATCCACAACAATTTATGAATAGCCATTTTAGCTAATGGGAGTTGCCATTACCTTGCCCTTTGTAAGGTAGTTCATGTGTTGCTGATCCAGAAATACAAGGCCAACACCAGACAGCTATTGAGAGTCCCGCCTTTTTAAGTTCTTTGAGGGTATCCCATGGTTTTGATCAGCTGATATCAAGACTACACTGAGAGGTACAGTACCAGTCAAAAGTTTGGACACACCTTCTCATTCAATGGTTTTTCTTTATTTAATTTTTTTTCTATATTGCAGATTTATATTGAAGACATTAAAACTACTGTATGAAGGAACACATATTTAATTATTTGGTAAACAAAAAAAGTGTTAAATTAACCAGAATATGTTTTAGATTCTTCAAAGTAGTGTCACGCCTGATGAGTACGGCCGTCACAGTAGCCACCTTTGTTTGCCTTGTCAAAAGTTAATTTGTGGAATTTCTTGCCTTCTTAATGTTTTTGAGACCGTCAGTTGTGTTGTTCAGAGGCAGGGTTGGTGCACAGCTCTAAACAGTGACTAGGCCTATTCGACTACAGTTTTAATCCATTTTATGGCAAGAACCACTCAACTAAGTAAAAAAAAAACGACAGTCCATCATAACTTTAAAGGCTTTTTTATGGTACTCCGTACGACACGTTTTTGGGCACATAGGAACGCCTTCAGGTAGCTGGAACGCCTTCTCAGGTAGCTGAAACGCCCTCTCCGTGCTCTCCAGAGCCGTCGGACAGCTCTCTGTGTCCCCGCAAAAATTTCTGTCGGTCCGCTCATGGCGACGGATACTCCTTGGCCGTGATTGGCCCACTACGACATCATTTCCTTGAAAACTATTCCCTGTATATCACAATACATGAGCCGGCCAAGTAGCCTATTGCCAGAGAACCAGCACGAGCGACAGCAATTAAAAAATTTGTCCAAACGACCTGAGCCCCACGGAGTCAATGTCTCAACTGTTCATACTACTGACACATTGACGTATTTTATGAATAGCCTGCCTTTATTTAACTCCGGCATCAACATATACTACATGCACTCGCTCACACTCGCTGTGATGCACTGCACTCGCTGTGATGTGTTTTCCTTTCATTTCACAACGTATTTACTGTATAATTCACGATAGCAGTTGCCCCTTCGTAAACATTGCTACACATTTTATTTGCTTAAAACACACACGTATATCCTATAGGCTACTGTCAAATCAGAAAGAAAACAGCTGTCACTCGGCTATTACCTAACCAATACCTTTCAAACACGGTGATAGAATGAAGGACAATTGAGTTGGGAATACTATCAACAGGTTGACTTCACTAGCCTACTTATAAAGATATTTCAAATATGGAATGTTCAATGCTTATTCGCGCCAGTCGCAGTATCTCAATTTGCCAAGATGGTGAATATGGATTATCCGTGTGCTCTGCCCTGCTATTGTTCTAACAATATGCCTACAATATTCCTTTTGTTTGAGTGTGGTTGTTTAGTGCGATATTCTAGTTAGGCTACTGTATATAAAGGAAGGCATTGCAACGGGAAAATCTCCTGAATCTCTTCTCATTGTGCTCCACCTGTCACGTCTCTGCGACCCACAAGTTGGGCTTCCACCACACTTCGAGACACGCTGTCGTTGGGGGAAATAATTACTATAGTTCATGTTTACTTGTATGAACTTTTAACTATTTCATGAAAGGTGTGGACTTGTACAACACTGTCAGTCGTTCAGATGTTGTGCCTATATCGTATCGTCACATGATCAAATAGAGATTACAAAAATTACCCAGAAATCATTGCAAATCTGAATATGACGAAAATACCAAGGAAAATAAGAACGTATTCATTTAATTTAATCGTTTTTTAACAGTTTCTATAGTGTAAGATAAGCATATCATTTTGTTGTAGATTGCAACTATTTCTCCCACAAAAAATACCTACCATGAAAGAGATAAGTTTGCCCTTTCAGGTGTATATGTAACATTAGACGAAGCAAGAAAGGTGTATGTCTGCTGACACCTGTTGCATTTCAGTAGCGACAGCTGGTGAGAGGGAAGTAAGTAAAAGTTGAGCAGGAGAGGGAAAGCCAACTAACGATTTCCATCGCACGAAAATGTCATGGGGTAGCTTGTCTTTCGGCACTTAAACTGTTATTCCCCCTACTGTTCTGGAAGAGAATTGTTTTCAGCACCCACAGCCGTTGGAGTACTATAAAGGGACACAAATGCTAACTAGTACGTACTATCCGGCCGCCCGCCCACTGTCCAACTATCCGACACGACTGTTTTGAGTACTGTATAAGGGCCTTAAGACAGGAAGGTCAGTCAATCCGTAAGATTTTTGAACATTAAATGTATCCTCAAGTGCAGTTGCAAAAACCATCAAACGCGATGATGAAACTGGCTCTCATGAGGACAGCCCCAGGACAGGAAGACCCAGAGTTACCTCTGCTGCCGAGAATAAATTCATTAGAGTTACCAGCCTCAGAAAATGAAAATTAACAGCACCTCAGATTAGAGCCCACATAAATGCTTTGCAGAGTAAGAGTATTAGACACATCTCAACATCAACTGGAGACTGCGTGAATCAGGCCTTCGTGGTTGAATTGCTGCAAAGAAGCCACCACTGAGGAAGAACAACAACAAGAAGAGACTTGCTTGGGCCAAGAAACACAAGGAATGGATATTAAACCAGTGGAAATCTGTACTTTGGTCTGATGAGTCCAAATTTGATATTTTTGGTTCCACCCACCGTGTCTTTGTAGGACGCAGAAAAGGTGAAAGGATGATTTCTACATGTGTGGTTCCCACCATGAAGCATGGAGTAGGAGGTGTGATGGTGTGGAGGTGCTTTGCTTGGTGATTTATTCTAAATTCAAGGCATACTTAACCAGCATGGCTACCACAGCATTCTGCAGCAACATGCCATCCCATCTGGTTTGCGCTTAGTGGGACCAGCATTTGTATTTCAACAGGACAATGACCCCAAACACACCTCCAGGCCATGTAAGGGCTATTTGACCAAGAACAGACCTGGGCAAAGTGCGGCTCCAGGGCCATTTACGGCCCCTTGGCTGAGCCAACTTCACTCCTGGCAATAACATAACATGTGGTAGAGTGGTGTAGTGGTCCCTGGAGAAGTGCTTATACTCTTAATTTTTTAATTTTTAAGCAGCCCATACAGCGCAGGATAAACGGCCTGTTTTGAGAAGTGAGTATACGCAATGCTGACTGAAAAATAATTGGGTATTCTCCGTATACCTGCGTTTACCCTGGACTACACCACTGAACATGTGCTTCCCACACCTAATGCAGTAACTGTAGTAGCAATACTAATATTCATGATATTTTGTTATTTGCTGACTGTATTACCACTAAACTCCCTGGCCTTACTAACCTTGAGTACCCTTACTTACTGAGTAGACAGGTAGGTCAGTTTGATTGTCAGAGGCACAGGCCTGTGAGAAGAAGGCTGTGACACTACAGAAGCAGTGTCAGTCCCGCAGGGCGTCTGATGAGATCCAGAGGTATGTGTGTGTCTGTGTGTGTATCTTTGTGCCTAAGTGTCATTGCTAAGACACAGGGAGCCCCAAACAAAAATGTTTAGATCATTAAGCTCCAATTAGTAGGATGACGAGAACTGTTGTCATACTTTCTTTGCTTTGTTATTGAAAGGCTGATAAATTATTCACAAGTCTTATCATTGCCGTCCTTGTCATGTACTGTTTGTGTGTAATTAGTACCATTCTCATATAGTTTTTTGGGGAATACTGAGAGGTGATTAGCATTGTGTTCATTTGGAAGATGATGCAAAGTCTCAGATGGTCTTTCTTGATACCCAGAATCCTCTGCAGGTCTCACTCAGGCCTCACATTTGTCATGTAGTGAAATACACCTTAAACTAAACTATGAACATGACTGAGTTCAGTGATTATCAATCATGTTTCAGCGTCAAATACCTTGAGAACATAAAGCTTTTGCAAAATCCTTCTGAAGAAAGCCCTTTAACCTGACATGCTGTCAAGTCTAAATATTAAATACATTTACTTTTGAGCAGAGAATCTACAGGTTCCTTCTCTACATTGGACTTACAACCTTAATTAACCATAATTAGTGTGGTGTGATTTCGGACTTCAATGTATATTGATATATCAGATATTTATTTGCCGATGATTTGGCCTGTGCACTGTTGATGTAGGCTTTGTCTATGCAATGCCAATTTCCAGAGCATTGTGAGAGGACAGGTGTTCAAGCCTCCTCAGATGTTAAAGGTTGACAAACATGTCCCCAAGAAGTCTGTGAATGCAATAACCTCTGCTTAACCTTTTCTCGAGCCTGTGATAACGTTAACGCTACTGTAAGTCACCTCCAATATTGAAATCTATTACAAACCTGTGGTAGACTACAAAACCTCTAATAACTTTCTCTACTGGTTCAGCGTACTTTGCCTTCTTTCTTTCAAAGGTGTCATAAGTCACATCTTCAAAAAACATTGCTAACTCAACCAAGTAAAGTATTTATTCACTTAGAGAACAACACCATGTCAGGTCTTGTAGAGATCACTACAGTGCACAGTACAGTCGTAGCCAAAGGTTTTGAAAATGACACAAATATACATTTTCACAAAGTTTGCTGCTTTCGTGTCTTTAGATTTTTTGTCAGATGTTTCTTTGTAAGATTGAAGTATAATAACAAGTATTTAATAAGTGTCAAAGGCTTGAAGTGGAAGCAAAGAGTCAACTTCTCCCAACCATCCAGGTACAGTTTGTTGAGGAACAATGCCTTTTCCAGCATGATGGAGCACCTTGCCATAAGGCAAGTGGCTCGGGGATCAAAACATCGATATGTTGGGTCCAAGGCCAGGAATCCCCAGACCTTAATCGCATTGAGAACTTGTGGTGAATCCTCAAGAGGCGGGTGGAAGTTGTGAACCTACAAATTCTGGCAAACTCCATGGATGGATTGCAGAGGTCTTGAAAAAGAAGGGTCAACACTGCACTGCAACACTGTTCCTGCATCCACCTCAATGCCTCAAAAGCCTTTGACAGTTATTTAATGCTTGTAATTAAACTTCAGTCTTCCCTAGTAACATTTGACAAAAAATATCTAAAGACACTGAAGCAGCAAACTTTGTGAAAATGTATATTTGTGTCATTGTCAAAACTTGGCCACGACTGTACAACTTGAAGTTGTCTCCTAACATTAGCCATCAATTTTCAGTTGCATTTCCAGTTCCATAGTGTTTTTTTTGTATTTCTTATGTAAAATAGTATTTATTATTACACTAGGTCTCTACTGCTTGTAGATTGATTGTTCTCCTTTGTACTTCGCTTTGGATCTGCCAAATTACTAAATGTAAATAAAAAAAGTGTTTGCCAGTGCCCCATGTACATACTTATCTATTCCTCCTTCACAAAAAAAACACAACATTTATGTTGTTAACTGGAAAGAGACAACATCAGTGTTTCCTCTCCAACATGCTAATCATTTTAAAACGTTGTTATATCTCCAATTATAGCAACCTTGACATAACTAGCCTTCTAGTACAATAGATTTTTCAATATGCCAACAGCCGCACACAACTTCCATCTTAATCACCCACACATAAACTGAGGTGTTGCGGCCTTGGGAAGATATAATGAATGGCTACAACTATTGATTTAATGGGACATAGTGATTAAATGTGATTTTCCACACTTAACCATGTCCACTTTTTAGCTTACTCTGGCGTCTGCCTCAGGAAAGTGACTTTAAATAGCCTCAGCCTCATTCAAACAAATATCATTGTGATTGACATCATCTGCATGAGGGTTGTGGTCGAATATACTGTATCTCTAATTAACCCCTGTAGGCGCACCTTGTCACAAATTTGCCTGAAACCATATCCTGTTTTAGTGAAAGTACCCATCAGTGAAATAAACTCAACTCATGATAACTGACTAGACATTGTGTGGTTCACTGCCTCTTCACATGATTAGCTGTGTGGCTTTTTCAGTTTCTTATGTAACATGTTACAGAGGCCTACAATACCAATGCATGGGAACTTCACATTGTCATTCTGCAATTTCACTTCAATTGAAGTCTATAATGCAATTCATGTCTTTGTCTTGTACATGACATACTGAAAAGAGCTGTTTTATTAAGGGTAAAGGGATTATTGTTCATAACCTGTTGAAATATCCAGTATGCATTATCCATTGTATATTTTTTTAATACAGAAAGATGCACAGGGGATGGATTATAGATTATTTATCGTTGTACAAACGTTTGTACTACAAATGTCAAAAGGAGGTAATTTAACTATATTGATATCATTACGTCTGTATTTTACATGGCTGATCATTTGTTTGATCATGACGCCTGATACACTGTGTCCTGGCATAAAAACATTGGTGAAGAGTGAGAACACTAAGCCTGTAAAGGCCCTGTTCTGGCATGGCCTTTTAACTTGTTCTTTTCTGAGCTTAGAAGGGGGAAGAAAGCTGTGTCGAGAACAAAACAAGCATAGTGTCTCAGCACGACATAAAACTTCTCATCTCTCAGACCATATATGAGTGGGCTGAGACAAAGTGGGGCCATAAGGAACACAAGTTTGAGTATCTGAGATTGATGAACAACACAAAGTCAATCTCCAGTATGGCCATCTCCACAAAGGGGCACACCAACTGAGCCAGACAGAGCAGCAGCTGGAAAGTGTGCAGAATCACCGTCCTCAGTCCCTTCTGCGTTGACTTTTTCTTGCCGGACGAGGCAACCCGTGCAGCCCTCAGGATCGCAATGTAGGTGAAGATGATGACGACGAACATTAGCACAAAGTAGACCAGCAAGAGCGCACTGCGCACATGGCTCAACCAGGCCTGCACCAACATAATTTCAATGCTGCACACCACGTAGGTGAGAAGGAGCAGGGGCTGCACTAGTGAGAGGAAAGACACGACCGTGACAGTCGGTATAAGCATGCTGATCAGCCATATGACCACGAGGCCTTGCCGTCAGTTCCTGGGGCTGGAGATGTCAGCGTGCCGCAGGGGCATGTAGATGGCCAAATAGCGTTCCAGACACATGGCAACAAGGGTCAAAAGGTTGCCGACGCTTAACCAGCTCAATAGAAAGCAGAGAATACAACATGGAATCCAGGGGATTGGAAACTGGAAGTAATTTCCAATGGTCGGTCAGGACCATGAGGAATGAGTCCATGAAGAGTGTCTGGACGAAGAGGATGTATTGGGTGTCCGTCCTGAAGGCTTCCTTCTTCATGAAGGTGAAGATCATGAGAGAGTTGACATAGAGAAAAAGCCCACTAGTACCTGAGCAAGCTGAATCTTCTCATTGAGAGGCCTGGAGAGATAACTGATGAGAGTTGTGTTACTGCTCGTATAATTCTGCATGGTAGCAAAAAGGTTTAAAACATCCTTTTGACTTGGCTGTGGTATGCCTGTAACATCAGTCAATGTGAAACATGTTACATTATACTAGAGCAGTTTATTCACTAATACACAAATGAAGTCACTTTCAAGTGGTTATGGACAACTGGAGTAGTATACAGCTTCTTTCAGTAAAACACATTCAGATCGTCGGCTAGTTGAGGGTTCTCTGTAGTGTGGGGGGACGGTTTCCTGTAGTTGGTGATGTCCTGCAGGCCTCTCCACACTGATATGTGGAGTTCAATTATACAGAACCTAGTGTAGTAAGACATTCATTTTATCTTTGATTTGGAGAACAACATTCAGCCCACACAGCCCTACAGAAGAATGTAATTGCTAAATCACTTTCAGCCTAATAGCCTGTAAAATGGGTTTCAGTCAATGTGAGACGTGTTACATTATACTAGAGCAGTTTATTCACTAATACACTAATTAAGTCACTTTCAGGTGGTTATTGACAACTGGAGAAGTATACAGCTTCATTCAGTGTCACTGTTCATCATCATCATCATCATCATCATTAATCATCTATAATCATCATCGCCTCTCTTTTTTCTTTTACATTCAGGGTTGTATTGGATTCTTGCCCACTAATGATTAAGACTGGTCTCTTCTGTGACCTTGACCTCTCGGACTGTCTCTCATATTCAGACTTAATAACAATTCTTATGCGTCTCTGATGAAATCTGTGGCTGCATTGTTTGTGTTCTGTTGTCCAGGCGATGTTGCTAAAACACAAAGGACACAAGGGAAACATGCTAAATACCTTTTTAATTAGTGTACAGAATGTTTGTTGCCAACCTCATCCATGTTTTGCTCATCAAAGGTTGATAAATTATTCACATTCTGAGCTAATGACCTTGGTATTTTTAGTTAATGATATGCTTTGGTTTCATGTTGTTTTCATGCTAGGGAATATCAACAAGTTGTGTTGCATGTAAATGAAGATGATGCAATTCCACACCAAACAATGTGGAATAGTCTGAGAGGTCTCATATTCACCATGACTGGGCACCTTTTAGTGATGTCAAGTTGTCTTGAGCGCAGCTTAGCACAAACTTTTGACAGCTCAGCTCAGTAAAGAGATTGATTGTTGCATTTAACTCTGTTACATACAAGTAGTTACTACCCGTCCCTGGATACAGCATGACTAAGACATGATTTTCAATAAACAAAAATCATAAAGAAATCCAATAAAAAAATCAATAAACATAAATATTAAAACATGGACAGTCTGTTGAAAATAAAATGACACTTTGAATAATTGGCTGTATACACATTGGTTGTGACTATATAGATGCATATAGCTAAATATTCTCTACTATTCTCAGATTCTCACATTAGAAATGAATGAAGCCTTATGCATTAGGCCTTAGTTTGTGCATGATGCAAGGACAGTTTCACAAATACATGTCTTGGAAAGGTGTCGCAATTGTTAAGAATAGCATGCCAATTTGTTGTTTTGCCCCGACAACCCATTGGGATTATTAAACGGACATCATTTGTACCTTTTATCCTTTTGAGATACCGTTGGGCAACAAACATATTGTGTGAGGTCAATATGTAGCCAAACCTTCTTTGTGATGCAACCCACTCGGTTTGCAAACAAACAGAACAGCACAACTAATTAGAGAGGTGGTAGGGGATAATTACAGAATAGCAAGCTGGCAAGATTACCCTCTTAAGGCCTAATTAACCACTAAGGAGTAATGCCACCTCCCAAACACCTCCTTACCCTTGAAAAATGTTTGCAAAGCAAGACAATAACACTGCCAGGTCCAAAGGGTTGTTTCTGTAGTGTGTGATTGTTTACTTGTGGACAGCACAGTTGGCTGACATTCAAGGTCATTTCATAATGTGGACGCTACACAGTATTTTTTTCACGATTTCTCCACATCTTAATTATAGAGGTGTACAGAGAGGTCATTATTTATATCTGTATCTGTATTTGTTCAATCCACAAAATGATCTGTATCTGTATTCAGATAGAAGACAGAAGAATGAAGTGAGCGTGATTCATACCAGAGGTCACATTAAATTGGACAATACAATTGCTGTGTCTTCAAAGCATCTAATTGATTTAATATGGGCATATAATTAATTATGGCCTATATTTCCTTATCCTCATACCAGTGGTGTAGCAAGAAAACATTTTTGGACAGGCCTCTGCAACTGTGAGCGGGCACGAATTTCACTCATGGTCCATCATTAGCCTACACATTCTTTATAGCTCACTGCTGACCTGAGTGGCCAGTTAGAAGTCCTGAAGCGTACTCAATAATTAAGCCATTCTCATTAGTAAATCACAAACCACAAAACTTTAACCAGAGGCCTAGTAAATTGGGGCCTAAAACATCAAGTACAGACATGATTCCTCACCTATAGCCCTAGTCATTTAAAACATCCAACACACACACACAACACAGTCCAGGAGAGGCACCACACTGTCCAAACTGCCTTTACTACAGAAACAGGTAATATCTTATTTGTCACTCCAGGCAGGGGCAAAACACATGTTAGCCCACCTGTAGTGCAATATGACCAGACTAGGCCACACCATGAGTCGAGAGATGATGAGGCTTGGCATTGAAAAGCGCAATTATTTCACTTTGAATGCATGTGTTAAAGTATGTGAATCTATGTGAAGTAGTAGCAAGTCATTGAAGATTACTTTGGCTCATCCAGCTGTGGTGCCCCTTCAAAGAGGCCGCTGTGATCAGATTAACCTACAGATGTTTGTTGACCTGAGGTACTTTGACTACATTGCCTTTGTTCTCACACCGAGGGGTCTAAGCCCACTAATTTATGGGTTGAAAGACGAGACATTTTTCAAGGCCCTAAAACATTATTCAGTGTGTGAAATGAGCCAGAGTAGGCCTGTGGCCGTCTCATCTTGATTTAGTTTCCCAGCATTTTTCAGGCCTTTCTGATTTTATAATACAGAGAGTGGCTGTATGTTGTTGCTTAATCTGTGAGTCTGACTGCACTGCACACAACTTTAAAAGTCAGGCGTGCTTTACAGTTTTTACAATTGCTTAAACACATTTCTTGAAACAGTCACCCATTTTCTCTAAACTCTAAACACAAAACCTCATCTTCAAGCACTTTTTACAAAACCTCTGAATCCTCTTGCAAAATGAAACTTTCGCCTCAAAACAGTTTTACCTGTGCTCAAAATCAAACACTGCTCTCAAATCATAAACAAAGTGATCAAAATGATACACTTTCAAGCAGTCAGTAAACAATACACCAAAAAATAGAAAACACATTGTTCAAAACATACAGTTTTCTGGGAGAGGTAAAAAATGTTTTATCTCAAAACAAATTTCATATTTATCTGTCATTGTCTTTTGATGAATGAAAATATGTTCTCTCTTGTGGCTTAAAATGTATCAGAAACTACTTTTCTCTTATTTGAGTTAGTTCTTTCTCCTCCTTGTACGCCTATACGTAGTACTGTACCCTGCATCTCACTACTCACAACACACTCTTGTTCTTTGTTGATTTGAACCTGCAACCAGTCAAAATCTATTGAGCAGTCAGGACTGTTACTGTACCAAATAGAGCACAATGTTCAGGGCCAAACAACTTGTTTATTGTACATTATATAGCCTACAATGCACTGTAGGCCTACTACATATATACACTACTACAGTGAAAGGGACAAAAATCAAAGGAGTCAACGTGTTGTTCACTCGTCCTCCTACTTTGTTTCTTCTATCCATTCTCAGACTTTCCCTCCCACCTTTAACAACCTGTTTGCTCTCTAAACTGGCTTATATTTAGTCTGGGAAGTCCCGCCCCACTTCTTCCGGCCAAATTGATTTTGCCTCTGCACTGGGTCTGGCCAACTTTGGATAGCCGTTCATTTCAAGATTTCCAGAATCCTTGGAGCCAATCACAAACTGGCTTTTGGCTACCTGGCGCGCCATTGGCGGATTTAAACTTACCACGGCTACGTTACAAAATCTACTGCACGGAGAGTTTTTAAACATTGGACATGGTGGCCGCGGAAGCACCGCAAAACTTCGATAAGGCAAGTTTTCTTTGAAAACAGAACAGAAACTTGCCCTGGAACAATTCATACAGAAAAAATATGTGTTTGCTTTATTACCGATCGTTGTATCGTTGTATAGTATCGTTGGTCTGATTGGTTAAAGGCGTGTCCAATTACGTGAGTGAAGTGGATCGCTGATGAGGAGTTGGCCAGACTAACTGAGCAAATGCAATGCAGTGAAGGGGCAGGGAATTCCCAGACAAGCTTATATTGGTTGTGTCACATCATTTGATACAAGTACAATCAATTTTGAGTGGTTGTGTTTAATCAATGACATTTGTTCTCTATCTGTATTTGATTGTTGCCACTTGTGTTTACCAGTATGGATGACATGTGCATTGGAGTGCAGAATATGTTTAGAGTTTTGCTGAAAAGTCTAAGGGCCTGATTTACTAACAGGATTGCGCCCATTTCAGGCCTTAAATAGCGGTCGTAAACATAAAACGGTATTTACTAAGGGGGCGCATTTGAGTAGAGTCGCATATTACAGTTTTTTACAATTGTGCATATTCTTTATAATCGTGTTCTTTTAAACATCTCGCTGTAGGTGATGGGCAGAACAACAATATAGCAGCGCACACATTGAATCAGGTTCAGTGATTGAGCGAACGTGAACCAATATATATATATATCCACCTCGCTGACCCTTCATTTTCTCTTCCTCAATAAATACCACGGAAAATGCGCAAAAACACTGTGCGTAATCTGCGACAGCAGTTTAAGCAGCGGTCGCAGTGTTAGTAAATCAGGCCCTATATAGGGCGGAGTAAACACAGATTGCCCAGCGCGATCTGGTTTGATAAATACCAGGTAAAATGCGCAAAAACACCGTGCGTTAATTTGCGAACGCAGATTAAGCAGCGCTCGCATATTAGTAAATCAGGCCCTTAGACTTTTCAGCAAAACTCTAAACACATTATCAGTCTTACGTAAAACATATTCTGCTAATTCACATGTCATCCATACTGGTAAACACAAGTGGCAACAATCAAATACAAATAGAGAACAAATGTCATTGATTGAACACAACCACTCAAAATTGATTTAACTTGTATCAACTGATGTGACACAACCAATATGAGCCAGTTTAGGGAGCAAACAGGTTGTTGAAGGTGGGAAGGAGAAAGTCTGAGAATGAATAGAAGAAACAATGTGAGGGGAGGAGGACAAGTAAACACCAGGTTGACTCCTTTGATTTTTGTCCCTTTTACTGTGGTAGTGTATACTGTAGTAGGCCTACAGTGCATTGTAGGCTGTATAAGGACAATACGTAAACAAGTTGTATGGCCCTGAACATTGTGCTTTATATTTGGTACAGTAACAGTACTGATTGCTCAATAGATTTTGACTGGTTGCAGGTTCATATCAACCAAGAACAAGAGTGAGTTGTGAGTAGTGAGTAGTGAGATGCAGGGTACAGTACTATAGGGGTACAAAAAGGAGAAAGAACCAACACAAATTAGAGCAAAGCAAAGTAGTAATTTCTGATACATTTGTATAGCTACTATGAGAGAAGATGTTTTCATTCATCAAAGTCAATGATAGATATGAAATTTGTTTTGAGGCAAAAAAAAAAAAGATGCACTTCTCCCTGAGAACTATATGTTTTGAACAGTGTGTTTTCTATTTTTTGGTGTATTGAAAAGTGTATATAATTTTGAACACTTTGTTTATGATTTGACAGCAGTGTTTGATTTTGAGCACAGGTAAAACTGTTTTGAGGCGAAAGTTTCATTTTGCAAGAGGATTCAGAGGTGTTGTAAATAGTGCTTGAAGATGAGGTTTTGTGTTTAGAGTTTAGAGAAAATGAGTGACTGTTTCAAGAATGTGTTTTAGCAATTGTAAAAAACTGTAACGCTTTGTGGGTGTGAACTTGAAAACAGGTGGGATGGCACGGAAACGTGGGTGGTAACGTGGGCGTGAGGCGCAATTTAATGGGAGGAGAGAAGGTAAGTGCGTCTAATGATGTATAGCGTGGTATTTACTAAAACTGCCTGCAAGCGCACGTCTCTGATTTGCGGGCTAATTCTCCGCCTCATAAAAGCACGTCTTAACCAGGAAGCGTATTTCCATTGAGTCTGAAAACGTTGATATGGCAGCAGTTATAAGAGCAAGGTGAAGAAAGAAGACAGAGACAGCGCACAGAAATAATTTTTCAACCCGTATAACACTTTTCAATTAAGCGAACCACAAATCATTAGACGGTACAGGTTAACCAGCCACGCAATACATCAATTACTGGACCAGATCAGAGACGACATCGAACCCTCCACCTGGCGATCACATTCCATTCCATCAGTTGTTAAACTCCTGGCAACATTTGCAAATATTGGCCTCCGGATAATTTCAAACAGTTATAGCATCTGCAGTTGGTATATCTCAGCCTTCACTCAGCCAAATATTCACCCAGGTACTCGACGCATTGCTACGGCGCACTGGTCAATATACATTTCCCCACTACGATAGCTGAAATTAAACTTTCCGAACGTAATTGGAGCCATTGATCGCACCACATGCAAACAGTCCCACCTTTAATCCACGAACACATTTACCGAAACAGAAAGCACACATATTCAATGAATGTCCAGGTCATATGTGATGCCAACATGACCATTACTTACGTGGTAGTGGTCTGTCCATGACAGTTTTATCTTCAGGAATAGTGCCATCTATCCATGATTGAGCAACGGTGATTTTGGAGAGGCCTGGCTACTTGGTAAATGTATTTGTTTCAGTGGGGATATATTGAAGTGAACCCATGTCCCTTGTAGAACGTATTAATCTAGCCATATACACATCTATATTGTTATAAAAGACAGTTTATGCATTAATGCCACCAATAGCATATTATTTATAATCGTGTTCTTTTAAACATCTCGCTGTAGGTGATGGCGGGCAGAAAAACAATATAACCCAATAAGTGATTGAGCGAACGTGACCCATAATCTCCTCTTCGCTGAACCTTAGTTTTTTCTTCCTCGAATCTCCATGGTGGCAGTAACTTACAGTTTTTCACTGTTGCTAAAACCCGTTTTTCAAAACAGTAACGTCTTTCTCAAAACTGCACACAGAAAATTGAAAACCTCACACACAAAATGCTAAACCTGACACTCCCTTTGCAAGATGACTCTTTGCTATCAAATCTCTTAACTGTTCACAAAATGGAACTCGTGTTTTCATTTGGTACACACAGCCATATTTTCAAAACACACACACATACATTCATTTAGTACACACAACTAAGCATTAGCTGCACACTACCAAGCATTTACAGCACACAGAAGTGCACAATTGAAAACACAATCATCGAAACACACCATATGAATGACAATGACTCATTGAGCCCTTTCTCCTTTTGTAAAATGTATCAGTGTAGGCCTACATTTTTCATAGTCAAACATAAAACAGCAATACCGTTGTTCTCACAAACCATATTTACAATTTTAGTCTCCTGTTCCACCAGATTGTATTGACATAAAATTGTATACAAAATGCTTATAGTTTTTCTCAATTGCTTACACACATTTTTTGAAAGCATGCCTCGTTCTCAAAACTCTAAACACAAATTCCAAAGCAACTAACTGAAAATGCAAAACCCTTTATATCTCCTGGAAAATGCTACTTTGCTTTCAAAAAATATTGAAAGTGTGTTTTCTTCCTCCACAGTGTGGTTCTCTTTCAGTCCTGCAAAATACAAATACTGTGAGCACACTACGTATATTATATTGATATGCAGTATTACAGTACACAAGGCAAACAGATTTCGTACTTGTTCTCCATCCTGAAGGTTCTAATGAAAAACCATGAAAACATGGTCTACCACAGCGGCCCAAATCTCATTAGAGATGACCATTCTCCTTCTTCTTTCTCCTGATCCTCCTCCTTCTTCACCTTGTCCTCATTCTGTTCCTCCTCCCTGTCCTCCTCTTCCTTCTCTCTGTCCTCCTACTCTTCAACCTCCTACTCCTCCTCCTTCTTGTCCTCATCTTCTTCCTCCTCTCACTCTTACCCCTCTCCTTCTCTGGTTGTGGATCTTTTCAAAGTTTTCAATAGTTTATCCAACAAAACAGAGGCTCAAGACACTTTAATGGTGCAGTCCTCACTGCAAATTGGTCAAAAGACCTGAAAATTTAGAGATTTGACTATTTGTGGTTTCCAGGTTGATGCTTTGAGATTTTCCTTGAAAATTGTGTGCAACAACAGAACTTTGTGTACACTGTTTTGACAACAACGTGATGTGTAATTGACATCAGTGTGTTCACAAGGAAAATCGGACTCTAATGTAGATAAGGGAATCTTAAGTATTTCCCACTTGGGGCGAGCGATTGGTACATGACGTGAAGGTTGTGCAGATTGTGCCGAATTTTCGCTTTATACTTTTTAACAATAGTGAAAAACTGTAAGTTGCAGGCGATTTCTCCCGTCTTTTAACGGTGCGCTAAATAATGATTGCCCAGCGCAATCTGGTTTGATAAATATCACGGAAAATGCGGGGAAACACTGTGCGTTAATGTGCGCCTGGCAAAGGTGCAGATTAAGCTGCGGTCGCAATCTTAGTAAATCAGGCCCTAAGTGAGATCTGCAAATTGTTTTTTACCGTGTTAAATAGTTTAAGGTATTGACAACAGACTGCACAATTAGCTTCATGAGTTCAGGCAACTGAGAACTTTGTTCAGCAAAAGGGTTTTAGTGTTTTAGCAATCGGAAAAAACTTTAATAGTGTTCTTTATAATTTTATCACAGTGTATTCTAGTAACTCTATCTCTATTGTTATCTCTATGATGTGCCAATTTCATATTTTTTTGTTAAAATAAAAATGCTTCTCAACAGCAGTTGTTTTACTGCAGTTCAATTAACAGGGTAGAAAAAATTCTCACCAACTCTTTCAATGTTTAAGTCTTGTGTGACATCTTCTTACATAAGAGATGAGTTATTATGGAATGCAGTTAAGTTGTTCAAGTACCTTCACATGAAGCTTCCACACATAGGCCTTTTGTTTGTCTGACAATTGTATGTAAGATACATTTAAGTATTTGAGATGCATCTGAAATATATTACATGTTCATGTTCAGTGATCTTGTAGAAAAAAAAATATTTTAGTTCATGTGTCCAGACATCATCCATTTGTCAGATAGGTACCCTCCACCCATAGGTGGCCTAGAAAACAGGACTAGTGACATGACCTGAAGTCAAAATTGGAAAGTCGAAATACCATCTCAATGAAATAAAATACAGCAGAAAACAATTTAGAAGTGATAAAAGCATCAAGGCTGAAACCATTTATCTGCATAATCTTTTGCTTCTTTCTAATGTTACTGCAAAATAAAAAAGCCTTAACAAAAACATCTAACATCACAGGCCATGGCTCTCTCAAGGTTCCCCCTTGACCCATCCTCCACCATACACAAGTATGTTTGAGTCCAGTTCCATCCCATTCTTTACTGGGATAAACTATACGGGCTAGTTATATACATAAACAAGAAGCACTCAAGCCTCCTCTCCAGTCAGTCATCGCTGGATGGTAAGCATAGACCCTTGGTCAGGTGGGGTTCTCAGTCAGTGTTGTTTTTCAGATGTATTGTTTATCTCAGTGGGCATGGGAAATAATTTTTAATTCTGGAAAAGAAATAAGTTTTTTTGTATTATGATGTATTGTGGTATTCTAGTCAATACAACATGATTGTACAGACATTATATTATACATGTATAATTATACAATAACATTGTATACCGATCATGTATGTCAAGCTATGTGATAATGATTGCCGGTTCAATATATCCTTGGAATAGTATATGTAATCTTGGAAAGTACTTGCTTTTGTAATAAAAAATAAATAAAAAACGTTATCTTACTGGGCCTCTTCAGTTGCTTTGAATTAATCTTTTACTTATTGTTCAAACATCCATGTGTCTTTAATGCTATACTGGCCTGTGACTGATGAGTCTGGATCAGCAAATGAAAACAAGAGTCACACTCACAGACGGGGGCTGGAGGAGGTGGGCCGCCCATTTCATGACGTCGAAGTCCCAAATGGTCGGCCTTATGTCAGCATCAGCCTTACAAGGTTAAGGTTGGTTTAACACAGTAGATGGCCTGGTAAAGGCCATAAAATGAATTAAAATGAAATTTTGTCAATATTAATTAACCAGCATTCATGTGTTTTATCACAGTACAATCTTGTTTAGTCTACAGGTCAACTCAACTCCAACACATTCAAGTGTGCAGTACCTCTTTAATTTGTCATCCCCCCCCTTGGTGGTCCAATACCACTACCGTCTTTACATGCTTACCCGTACGTGTGTGAGTGTGTGTGTATTCACGTGGCAGGAAATAAACTTTCAAGACCAACAAATGCAGTTTGTTGCTGACTCACTGGCTGACTTTTCTTCATCCCTTGGAGAGCTCTCCTCATGTTGAGTATGGGCTAGTTATATTTATATATAAGAAGCACTCAAGCCTCCTCTCCAGTCAGTCATCGCTGGATGGCAAGCATAGACCCTTGGTCAGGTGGGGTGCTCAGCCAGTGTTGTTTTTCAGATTTATTGTTTATCTATGGGCATGGAAAATCATTTTTAATTCTGTAAAAGAAAAACGTTTTTTTTTATTATGATGTATTGTGGTATTGAAGTCAATTCAACATGATTGTACAGACATTATATTATACATGTATAATTATACAATAACATTTTATACCGATCATGTATGTCAAGATCTGTGATAATGATTGCTGGTTCAATATATCCTTGGAATAGTATATAAAATATATCTTGGAAAGTACTTGCTGATTTATCTTTTTTTATGCATGATTTTCAAGGCAATAAATCAAGGTAGAGAATGCAAAACTCAAGCCAGGGTTTCGGCTTCTCCCTCCCTCCTGTGCCGGTTATGAGAGCCCTCAATGATCGAGCAATCATCGTTCAAGTACTGATCAGCCTGTTTCTCTACATCGACCTCCTCATGATCTTCACCTTCTTCAGGAAGGAGGCCTTCCACGCCATCACACGCTACATCTTCTTCGCCCACACCCTGATCTGCGACTGCACCTTCCTCATCATCTCCGACATCCTGCTCCTGCTCAGCTACTCTCGCATCGTCATGCCGACCAGCCTGTGTGTCCCCATCTGTGTCATCCTGGTCAACCTGAACCTCGCCACGCCGCTGACACTCACGGCCATGAGCATTGAGCGCTATGTGTCCATCTGCATGCCACTGCGTCACGCCGAGATCTCCACGCCGCAGCATGCCGCGCACGGCATCCTGGTCATCCAGGCGCTAGCGACTGTGCCGATGCTGGTCATGCTCTTCAGCCTGGCGGCCGTCATGCCTCTGGACTTCTTCCTTTCGAACGGGGTGTGCAGCGTGGAGGCTCTGCAGGTCCACACATGGCAGAAGGACCTCACCAACGCAGTCTCGCAGCTCTATTTCCTTTTCATGGCACTGGTCATCTGCTTCTGCTACGTGAAGATTATGGGGGTGGCCCGCGCAGCCTCCGGGGCTGACCGCAGGTCCTTGAACAAGGGTCTCAAGACGGTCATCCTGCACGCCCTCCAGCTTCTGCTCTCGCTCATTCAGTTGTTTACTCCCTTCGTGGAGCTGGCTGTGCTCCAGATTGACCTGCACATGTTCATAACCCTGAGGTATTTTGACTATGTGGTGTTCATCCTGGCGCCACGATGCCTGGTGCCCCTGGTGTACGGCCTGAGAGACGAAAGCTTCATGGCGGCCCTGAAACACTATGCTGTCTTTGGTTGCCACAATAAAACCGCTCCCATGAAAAAGGTCAGGAAAAATCCTAGGCGAGTGTCACAGAGACTGCAGACTTAAGACTGTTACAAAGCAATTGTTAAGAAGCTCACTGACCTAAATCACTGCTGTTGTGAATCTGGGCGATGTTTCATTTCACAAGAAGGAAGGGTTCCAAGGAGATAGGAGGTGTAGATTGTAATAGCTTTGCCACAAAAGACAGTTAAAAGATGCTATCTGTGGCAACATGTGGCATCAGAAACTGTTGAAACCAAAGGATCAATGTTTATTTCTGTGATGAGACTGATGTGAGGTACAGGCTCATGAATGAACAGTGTTGAGAAATGGGCCTTTGTATTTTACAGACACACTGTGACATCCTATGATAAAAATCCCATGTACAGAATATGTTATTTAGGGCCAAATCAACCTGAAGCTGGAAACGATTTATTATATGATAATGGTTGATAGTACATGCTTTATAAACTAAGTAAATTGGATATATATGGTTGTTAGTTTTCAGCGGCCACCTTAAATACCTATTTTTGTTTGCTTCTGTAATCTGGACAACATTAACCCGTAATCTTACTTGTCCTCTTCAGTTGCTTTGAACTTATCTTTCACTTATTGTTCATCTTTAATGCTGGGCTGGCCTGTGACTGATGAGTCTGGATCAGCAAATTAAATAAGACTCACACTCACAGACGGGGGCTGAGGGAGGTGGGCTGCCCATTTCATGACGTCGAGTCCCAAATGGTCGATTGTATGTCAGCATAGGCCTTACAAGGTTCAGGATGATTTTAAACAAAAGATGGCCAGTTAAAAGCCATATTATGAATTCAAATGGTATTTTTGTCAATATTAATACCAGCATTCATGTGTTTTATCACAGTACAATCTTGTTTAGTTTAAAGTTCAACTCATCTCAATCAAATTAAAGTGTGCAGTACCTCTTTAATTTTTCATCCCCCCTTTAGTGGTCAAAACCACTACCGTCTTTACCTGGTTACCGGTACGCACGTGTGTGTGTGTGTGTGTGTGTGTATTCCTGACCATTTAAGACCAACAAATGCATTTTTTTCTGTTTTAATCTGATGAATCCCAAAGACAAACAGAGGAGAGAGAATAAAGGTGCAACAGATTACGCTTCCTGCAGCCTCCAAAAAGCCTTTGATCTATACATTCCCATACACAAAGTGTAACGCCAACAAACACATATATCAATAGCTTAATCTCAAAATATGGTGTCAATGTCTGACAGGAAGTCCTGTGGTAAGTAAAAACAAATACACCACCCTTTGTAATACATCCATATGAATTCTTCTAGCTCTGTGGAATGAAAGAGGGAGGGTGGGGGCGGCTGCTCTTTACTTCTTTTCCACTCGTCTGGCTCACATGATGGCAGCCAGCTCTCACTGCTGCTGCTGCTGCTGCTTCAGGCGGGGCTCACAGACACTGCTTTATTGGGGGCAGCTCAGTGCATGGTCTCCCCCTCTCCCACTGTCTGTCTCCATTACTTCTCCCCCCTCCTCCTCTTTTAAGACGCATCTCTCTCTCTCTCCATATCTCTCTCTCTCTCTCTGTCTTAACCTTCTTCTCTGTTTTATCTCAATCCTGTCCTTTTTGTCTACACTTCTGTTACACTCTCTTCCTCAGCCTCCATATCTCTCTCTCTCTCTCTCTCTCTTATTCTCTATCTCTTGTTCTCTCCCTCTCATTCTCTGTTGCTGTTCCCAGAACTGACACACTTCCTGTGATCCGTTTTAGTCAAGAAAGTGTCATCATCTCCCCACTCACTGGACTAACCCATCCCCTACCTGGAAACATTCAATTCATTACATTAAATTAATACAATTCAAATGAATTTAAATGAATACGCTGGCATATGTGTTTTCTAAACCAGGATAATACCTGAATATATATAAATACAGTATACAGCATATGGGTATATACTGTATATGGGTAGAATTCCTGTTTAGAGAATACACATACCATATTAATTTAATTAAATTGTATTCATTCAATTCAAACAAACATATTGTTAACCTTACCAATATAACAACTTCCCAACCATAGGTCCTGATCAGCAGCAACAACAACACACAACTGACTGGAGACAGCTGCAACGCCTGTCACATGTTGATCCATAAAGGCTCACAGTACAGTACAGGGCAAAAACACAACAACATGACTGCCCAACAATAGAACCTGAGCAGCAGGGTGCAAAACAACAACACAGATGCCTTTGTGAAGCACCCTCTTTATCAGTGTGTCATTGAATTAGGCCCACAACACCTCCAGAAGGCTCCACAGTGGTGTGGTCACAGGCTGGGTGGTAACAGGCCATCAAACAAAGCCAAGCTTCTGGATGTTTAGTCAGTCAACAGAAACGTGAACGACTGGCGGAGAGCATGCCAAGACGCATGAAAGCTGTTATTGAAAATCAAGTTTATTCCACCAAATATTAATTTCTGAACTCTTGTAAAAACTGTTAAAATATAAGCATTGTGCTATTTAAAAATAGATATGAATATTTTCTTTGCATTATTGTTACAAAAAATTGGGGCCAGTTGTCATTTTCAACAAACACATTTCAGCAATATTTGTATTTGGAATTACAGAGAATTGTTAGCTGTCAGTAGTTAATGGAATAAAATTTTCATTTTACTCAAACCCATTCCTTATAAAAGGCAAAACCAGAGAAACGGGTAATTTTGCAGTGATCTCTGAATTATGGAAAAGCTGTATAGTTGGCATGCAAGCCATGGGCACCATGGTTCATCTCTGCACACTACGATAAAATGTATAAACTCAGGCCAACTTGTGCACAGACTCAGCAAAAGGCAGGACATCTCCCGACTCAACTGGGTCATTCTGCAGTGATCTCATAATGTTTTCCAGAGCTGTACATTAGGGTGCATCAAAAAGAGAGTTCAAGCATATTGATCTGTCTGGGTGCTGGGTGTTAAAATCCATGCAAAAACAATAAATGCAAAATATTTTTGCGATACGTTGTGATGGTGGAACGGCACATCAGCTTTTACGGCGAAAGGGGGTAAGCGGCACCCATTCGGAGCTATGATACAATTTTGATGTCGTTTTCGGGTGCCATCACTTTGGGCTTTGGTTTCAAGAAGAATAAACAAGCCATGCGACAAAGTGCGAGGGGACACACACACACACACACACACATAATTTCCACGAGAACTTAGACTTAGCTATGCTACCTCATTGTTAGCTAACGTTAGTTTTGGAGATCATTTTGGCCTGTCCTATAGTCTATTCTGCAAATCGTTTACTAGCTAACTATTGATAACTAGTGTCACTAGGGAGTCGCTACCCGATGGTAGTCGCGCAAGATCAGACACAAGCGGTTTACATATGGGGTTGTCTTAACGCATAATGTGGGCATATTTAATTATTAAAAGTGTGGAGACGGAGTCAGGGTAAAAGGCAAATAGTTTGTATAATGAAGAAGTGAGAAAATGTAGTAGTAGGTTAAACAAATAAAGCATTGATGTGCTAGCTTGACGGGGAGAACAAAGACATCAGGATATCCAGTACATCTTTAGCTTCTTCTATATACAAAAGTTAAGAACTTACAGCTGTATACAATGACCAAGCTTCTTAAAGTATGCCGTCTTTCGCGAAGTTCCACAAGCTGTAGCTAGCGATAATATTCCGCTGTCCACAGTGTCGCAAAATGACGCATGTGCGACTACCATCGGGTAGCAACTACCATCTGGTAGTGACAGCTAGTATAACTTAGCTATGCTACCGCATCATTAGCTAGCTAAAACTTTTGGAGATCATTTGCCGAGGCTAATGGGAGGCTTCAATTGTAAATAACTAGTTAACATTAGCTAATTATCATTGACAGTTACTAGCTAATTGACCCTGGCATAAATTCCAGGGTTGTTCGCTTTCAGGTTCCTCTTGACATTTGTTGTGTTCTTCAAACCTATTTGGAAGTCACAAGGTTTCTCTCCCGTTATTGCGGTGCATTGTGTTCTATTTTCTGTCAAGTTATGATTAAAGAGTGTCCAGATATCTATAAGTATAATGAGTTAAAAAGAAAGTGTCGTGCAATGTGTCCAGGGGTCAGTAATGTATTAAATGTATTAAACAAAAAGTGTAAAACAGGCAACAGCGTAGCACTGTGGGGCGGAGCCCAAGGCTGGATAAATAGGGTTGTAAAACCACCTAAACCTGCAAAAGGATCCAGCTCTAAAAAAGATGACGCAACCACCCTTAGCCTCCCGCCCAAGCAGCCGCAGCCTGGTCTTTGGTCTTGGTGCCAGCATCACCCATACAGAGGCCATCATCACTGGCAAGTGGTCGCCAGATTTTGCGGTGCATGATGTACAACTGTGACGCACAACTGCATGCCAAGAGACCAGGTTTGAACGGAGCCTTGTCACGGTTTGAGGCAGCCAAGGTCGTTGTGGAGCAGGTATGGCCATTTTATGGGAAGGCCAATATCACAATGGTTAGCGAGCATGCAACAAGATGGTGGCACTTCTCGATGCTAACAACAATTTGCGGCACATTCCGCAGGCCAGGCGCTCCAGTGAGGCTACAGCTCGACTGGTGAATACAATGGAGCACAGGCTGGACTCCACGTTCCAGCTGTGGTCTCCAAACACAGAGCACACAATCTATCTGTAAACGTGATCCACAATCAGGAGGATATTGATTTCCTGGCCAGCATGAAGGGTGACAGAGTGGCCACATTTGGAGCGTTTGATAGCAAGCTGCAATCCAAGATGAAGCGGCGACAGGAGCGTGAAGCAACCCCGCAGGAATACCAACTCAAAGAGCAGCAGGAGATAACTGCGACATCCAGCATGGCGGTGTTGCAAAGCAGTGATGAGGATTGCAACGCTAATGAAACAGCTTCTCCACTGGTAGAGAACACACCCACCTGCAAGTGTAGGAAGACTGGCACTGTCAAGCAAAGGCACCGGATGCCTAAAAGAGCCCGGGTGATGTTGACATTCGAACGACTCTTGAGTGACAGTTGCTATGCCAACGCCAATACGTCACCCGGGCTCTTTTATTCCTCATAACGCGATTTACTTCAGAGCATCTTGCATTGAACTTCGCTACCTGAGACCGGCTTGCTTGTATTTGACCTACAATAAACCAACCAAAACAACCATGTGCTTGGTGTTTGACTTTGGTAGAAAAGCAGTGATTCGCTAGTTTATTATAGTATCAAAGTAAGCATTCCATTAGCTAAATCGTGCTAGTGTAACAAGCTATCTTGTTAGCTTGAAGCTATTCATCTGTTGTTGTGCTTAAATTAAGAAAGTCCTTAATGTGTTGTGATTTTTAGACATATCTGACGGCACCCACAATTACATTTGAACAAAACAGGGCATTGTTTGCACATAATTTTACTAAAGAACAACGGGGGATTGCTAGCTTTGATATGCTAGCGGACATTGCTAACTTACAGAATACCAGCAGGCAGGTGTAGCTAAAACTTTTTAGTCGCTTAATATTGTGCCTAAACGGACACTGTGTACCCCAACACTTTTTGGCTATCAGTCAGAGAGTCTCAAGAGTTGGTCGAAAGCCATCAGCTACTTTTTAGTCGCTTAATATTGTCGCACAAAAGGAGGAATTGCTATTAGCAATATAGATGCTAGCGGCGAAACCTGTTGATGTGTGCTTACTTACAAAAGACCGGCAGCCAATATTAAGCGGCTAAAAAGTACCTGATGGCTTTCGAACAATTCTTAAGACTCTCTGACTGATAGCTAAAAAGTGTCCAGGTGCGTAGTGTCCGTTTAGGCACAATATTAAGCGACTACAAAGTAGCTGATGGCTTTCGAACGACTCTTGAGACTTAAAGCTAATAAGCGGCGGGCTACGTGGTGACCGGGTTACGTAATGCTAACGTTGGCATAGAAACTGTCACTCAAGAGGCGTTCGAAAGTCAACATTACGTCACCCGGGCTCTTTTAGGCATCCGGTGCCTTCTTAGCTTGACAGCACCACAGCCTTCATTCCATCAGACATCCTCAGCCAGCCTTGTCTTGTGTCACTGGCTACACGGTTGAAAATCAGACCAATGCAGCAGGCTGCCATTTACCCGCGGCCTGATCGAGGAGTCAGGTGGCAATTGGGCAAAGGTCTCCACATCATATGCAACAGCAGACCGAGTGAGCCGCAACACACTGCAGGCCATAAGTGAGGAGCAGCACGAGCAGTGGACACCACCTCCCATGTGCACCCTGCACTGGGACAGCAAGCTGACGGCGATGCTCACCAATGTGTGCAAGTTGGAGGAGCGTCTGACAGTGGTGGTCGGAGATGCAGAGCGGCTCAAACTGCTTGCTGTGCCAGCATACATGAAGGGAACCAACGAGCTATGCGGGAAGATCATCGCCCTGCTGACATGCAAGCTGCTGCAGGGGTGGTGCTGCACCTATCATGATGTCATCATGGCATTTGACACCACCGCTTCAAACACTGGCCATCTCACGGCAGCCTGCATTGCCATCCAGCTCTCACAGGGTTGACCAGTGCTCTGGTCCGGGTGCAGGCACCACATCGGCGAGGTGTTCCTCAGCTACATTTTCACTGACCTCAAGGTGGAGACGTCACGGTGGCCATAGGTAACATTGTTTACACGGCTCTGGGTCAACTGGGACCTGGTGTCACATAAGGACAGCAGCCCATTGTCTCGCTACATTCCTGATGTGGCTGAACCACTGTTCCTGGGCAAGTTGCGTGCTGAAGTAATTGCGTGCACTGCAGGAGTTCTCGACTACAAGTGAGGCGACTACCGCGAGTTCGTGCAGCTGGGTCTTGTATATCTGGGTGCAGACGGTGCTGCACACACTCCAGTTAGCTTCCAACGGCCGGGAGCACTGCACAAGGCGCGGTGGATGGCCAAACTGCTGTACACTCTTAAGCTGGCCTTGATGGAGCAGCACATTACGCTGCTTCCTCAGGGGACCATCACAACGTGCTAGCAGGTGCGGAAGATTCGTACGTTTGCCAACTTCATTACGCACATCTATGCAACGTGGTGGCTGACCTGTGACATGGCCATAGATGCGGAATGGAATGACCTCACACTCTACCACCACCTGAACGCGTACAAGTCTGTTGACAAGTGCATTGCAGCATCAGCAATTAACGCAATGGAGCGGCACCTATGGTACCTGGTAGGGGTGTAAAAAAGAATCGTTTTGCATCGATGCATCGATCCAACAGCCGACGATACGATGCATCGACACGTCCGCAAGAGTATCGATTTTTTTTTTTTTTAAAAAAGAAAAAAAAAAAAAACATTTTTTTTTTTTTTTTTTTACTTTTTGTTGCTAGTGCACTTTGATGAGTATTTTTATTTGATAGTGAATGAAGTAGGCCTACAGGGGTATTTTTTGTTACCATTTGCTGCTACTAGTGCACATTTGCACTCATTGCACTCATTTTGTGGAGCATTGTCATTTTAAATTGAATTAACTACAGGCCTATTTTTTGTTACCGTTTGCTGCTAGTGCACTTTTGCACTGATTTTGTTGAGTATTGTTATTCTATAGTGAATGTGGTATAGGCCTATTTTTGTTACTTAACACTTTGTACTTTGTACAGTACTTTTTGATGCAAGGCCTTTCAGAATCTATAACAGGGGCATTATTATTTTTCAGTGAATGAGGTTGTCATAGGCCTAGGTGGAGTACAACTTTTCTACTTCTGTTATTGGCTGTTGTTTCTCAAATAAAATGCATAACGATATAACAGCTTTCATTGATTTATTTCAAATCTGAAACATTGTCTAGCCTGTAAGGTAAAAAAAAGAACAAATTAATCGAATCGAATCGAAATCGAATCGTATCGTGGTGTATTCATGAGTATCGAAAATAATCGAATCGTTGGGTCAGGAAATCGATACTGAATCGAATCGCCATGATGGGTGTGATTTACACCCCTAGTACCTGGCAGGCGAGGTTGCTGCCCCTGGCACTCTTCAGCACCAAGGTGCCAGTTTGCGAGCGGCGCACACTTGCAGATGCCATTTTGGAGCACAAGCCGGCTGACATCCCCATGCGAGCCCCACAGCTCCGCTTTGGCACTGGCTTCGGCAAGCCCAAGTTCCCAACCCTCTCACCAACCACCAGCTTGGCTGACCTCGCCAACCCAGACTGCTCTGATTGACTGCTGGACTGCTGGCATTCCAGATGGGTGCTGTGAATGTACGTGCCATCAATGTTGTGACTGTGCCGAGCGTGGGGTCAAACTCACATCTTCGTGGCAGCTGCCAGGAGCGAGGATCACCTGCAGAATGTGCTGCAGGCAGCTGAGCATGACCTAGACAAGGACTAGGACTCAATTCCAATGTTCTTTTTGCTCTTAAATAAATAACGTTGTTATAAATAAATATTGTTCCATTGAAAATAAATGTTCTCAAAAACAATTTCTTACGTTTTTTTGTATTGCCTAGGAAAACTGTCAAAACGACCCATTTTGACATTTTTCACATGCTGTGTTCCACCTCTAAATCTCAATGAATTTTCCCAAAACTTTGCAAAAGTCATTTTTATGTGTACGAACAAAATGCAACCCCAGACGGCTTGATATGTTGAGATTACATTTTTGCAATCCAATTTGATGCACCCTACTGTACATACTGTATGTATTTGCCATGGTTCATTCATGCACACTAGGAAAAAATGGCTAAAGATGAACTGCTCCTGTCATGGACATCCTAAGTAGTTGGTGGGCTGAATAGCAGTATCAGACCTGGGGTCCAAATCCAGTGTAGTCTACAGTATGCAGCCGTTCAACTCCAGATCCGGTCCTCACCACTACGGTCAGATGCTGGGACAAGCCAGTCTGTGACCATCATAGCAAAAATAGAACCATAATATGTGATCAACATCAGCAGTTGTAAACACCATCCATCTTCACTGCTAACTCAATCACTATTGGATTTAGATGCAACAGTAGTTGCAGCAAAACAGAAATCAAATTTTCCATGAAATTTCCCAAAATTAAAATGATATAGAAAAAAAAAGGATTTCTTAGGGCGCTAAAAGCTACAATGATGAGTTACTTCAGGCTGTACGCCTCATACCACATCCCCAGACAAGTTCAGTTGTAAATGTGCCAGTTACACTGTAAACAAGAGCGTCGCCCTGGGTGTCCATAAAATGAAAACAGAGGAGTTGCACTGATTTGTGTGGTCACCTATTGAACTCAATCTTTGGAGATCAATTCCCCAAGCTGCTCAAGCAATGATATAAACCGTACTCTTTCCTCCTCTGCAGGCTGAACTCAATGGATAGCATCTATAGAGGGCACAGAATGGTGATGAGCTGACTCACTGCACAACCTCATACGGGGTGCTTTGAATTATTAAGATTGCTGGTTTGTAAAGCTATATTTTAAATTCTTCTGCTATTCTGTCTTTCTGGGTTTAAATATTTGGATTGTTTACACTACCACATTCATTGAAACTGTGCTTGGCTGTTTTTTTAACAGGTTTGGTTTGGTTTGTTTAATAATGCTGTATTCGGAGTAGCTTTGAAATATGTATGCATTTTGTTTCATGGAAAGTAAGGTTGACTTTTCATGATTGATGAGAAAATAGTTACAAATGTGGGAGGACTGTATTACATGTTTTCAAATGCACTTAATATGTTGTTTTATGACATGTTCAGGATGCACAGAATGTTAAAGCAGTTGTTTTCCTCACAGTAGATATGCTGAAGTTTAATAACTGCATAACCTCATGTAATGTTCTTCTGAAGGCTTAAGAATGTTTTTATGTATAGTAAGTGAAAATCTGAATTGTTCCTGACCAGTATTTTCCTTCCTATTTCAGTCTAAACAGGAGACTAGCATGCAAAACACCAGTCAAGGTAATTTTTCCCTCCCTCCTCCTGCAGTGGGTGTCCGGCCTCTGAATGAGAAAGCCCTTCTAATCCAGGCACTGATAGCCCTCTTCCTCTACGTGAACGTCCTAATGATCTTCACTTTTTTCCAAAAGGAGGCCTTCCGTACAAACCCTCGCTACATTCTCTTTGCGCACACCTTAATATGTGACTGTGCCTTTCTCATCATCACCGACATCCTCCTGTTGCTCACCGTCGCCCGCATCGTCATGCCGACCAGCCTGTGCATCATCATCTGCGCCATCCTGGTTAACCTGAACATCGCCACGCCGCTGACGCTCACGGCCATGAGCATGGAGCGCTACGTGTCCATCTGCATGCCGCTGCGCCACGCCGAGATCTCCACGCCGCAGCGCGCCATGCACGCCGTCCTGGTCATCCAGGCGCTGTGTTCAGTGCACGTTGTTGTGATGTTGCTGAGCCTGTTTGTGGCCTATCCGTTGAGCTTCTACTCCTCCTCCCTCGTCTGTAGCTTGGTCATGCTGCACGCCTACGCCTGGCAGAAGCACCTGAGCGACGCTGTCTTGCAGCTCTACTTCCTCTTCATGTCTCTCGTCATCTGCTTCAGCTACTTCAAGATCATGGGGGTGGCGCGCGCAGCGTCCGGGGAGGACCGCAAGTCCATGAACAAAGGGCTCAAAACGGTGCTGCTGCACGCCCTGCAGCTCATCCTCTCACTCATTCAGCTCTGGTGTCCTTTTGTAGAAGCGGCCGTGCTGAGGATTGACTGGAAGGTGTTTGAAACAATAAGATACTTTGACTATATAATGTTCATTCTGGCGCCTCGTTGTCTGGTCCCACTGGTGTATGGCCTCAGAGATGAGAGTTTCACCGTGGTGCTGCAATATTACGCCCTGTTTGGCTGTCACAAGAGAATCACTCAAGTCCATGTGCACAAGCAAAAGGCCAGGTCAACAAAGAAACGTGTTGCCCAGAATGTGTAATATCCCTTTGCCACTCTTTAAGAGCTTAAGTCCTGATTTACATTTTTTTTGCAGATATGAGATTGAAATCAACAACATGAAATATTCAAACTAATGTACTTGCAGACGGAGAATAAAGATAGAAGAGAAATGTAATTTGCTGTCTCACATCACAACACATCGTACTCATTCAAGCATATGAAATGAGGCCTCTGTATCCAATAACAGCAGTCACAAGGTCTGTCCTGTAAATAAAAGCACATTTGTATGCAGCTTATTGTTAGGCTATATGGTGATGTTGTGAATTGTTTTATAGTACGGTTCTAAATGACAATGGCTTGTGGTGATGGGAGAGGCAACTATAAACCCGTAAAATGAACTGAGATATTTTTATATCAAAAATATAACTTTATCATTACACATGTTAAGTTCTCAGTAACATAATAAACTATTCTCCCTCTTCTTCCTATGACATTTTTTTTGTGATTGTTCTGAATACCAAATAATAAAATAAAATAAAATAATTTTAGGGCAGCCATGGCCTACTGTTTAGGGTTTCAAGCCGGAAACCGTAGGGTGACCGGTTCGAAGTGGTAGACCACTGCTCTCCCATGCCCACATTCACGGCTGAAGTGCCCTTGAGCAAGGCACCTAACCCCGATCACTGCTCCCCGGGCGCCGCCAAAGGCAGCTCACTGGGTTAGTGTGTACTGTGTGTTGCCACTGTGCGTTTGCCACTTCCCTGGATGGGTTAAATGCAGAGGTGGATTTCAGAGTGTGTGTGTCTACACCACCTCTGCCATAGAGAGGACTTTCACTTTCATAATATCAATATCATCAGAATAAGCCAGAGTCAATAAATGAATCACAGTCATATAAATAAGTGAATAAATTCGAATAGTCGCTGTGAAATAATCTTTCCAGGGCAGCATTCTGTTCTATTCTTTTCTATTCCTATTGAGGGAAGCTCTTTAAGTAGGTTTCCTTGATGTTATTTTAAGTTTTGTAAAGAACTTTGAAACAATTCTCATCGTTTTTAACAGGTTTTATAAATAAAGTCAATAAAGTAAATATCAGTCTCTCACTGTCACGGCTTTGCCTGGCTCCTCCTCCTCTGTGTGCTTCATCTGACGCCCGACTCACATTGCTGCGTTGGAAGGCGTTGATGCGTCAGGGTTAACGCATCCCCATTCACTTTGCATGGGGTGACGTCATCCTTTGCCGAACTGAATTGTGGCTCCGTTTGGTTCGCGTGCGTTGCGTTTTATGCTTTGCTCGCGACAAGAGTTGAAGAAGGTTCAACTTTTCGACAGGCAATGCATGCGTCAGCCAATCATATTGCCTTTCATGCATAACTGACAGCACAGGCACTAGCCAATCATATCCCGTATATGCTCACGTCTACAGAGCGGCAAACTCAAAAAAAAAAAACATGGCTGCCAAACTCCGTAGATGGTCGTATTTGTACCTACAAGTTGGTTGTTTGACTTTTTTTTGGTTAGATTTTTTAAAAGTTACCGAGAAATAGACACTGTACAATGTAAAAACCCCTTTATTGTAACTGAGAAATACGTATCATAGGATTTGCGAGGTGTCTGAGCACACTGTCTAATGATGGGTTAGGGTTAGCATGCTACTACTCACAGGGTAAAAGCTTACTAGTGACGTGATTGGTTTGTTGACCTGTCAATATCACTATAACGTCTCCGTTATCAACAGAACCCCATGCGCCAAACTCCTCCTCCACCGTCCGGTGCATCAACGCCTTCCAACGCAACAATGTGAGTCGGGCGTAACTCCTACAGGTGAGCGGGGCGCAGGTGTTGGGTGTTGCCCTAATTGCTTCCTGGTCGGGAGCATTAAAGCGCGTCAGATGAGACTAGAAGGCCGCCGCTGCTTCGTCTCTCCCGCACGGATTTTGTTTTGCTTATTCACTTCACCTCATGATACTGATTGCTGACACTTTTATTTTCCAATTCCTACTTCAATACTGACTTTACTTAAACCATTCTGTTCAGTTTGATTTACTTTAATAATTCTGATATATACATCGTTCCTGAAAGTGTGGCATTCCCGTCTCTGTTCCATGCCCTGAGCCAGGCTTGTAACACTCACTCTATACATTGCCAGGTCCTTTTGCTGCTGGCCTTGTCTCCCCCAACAGCAGTAAGAATGTCTCCTTAGTCGCAATGCTGCTACTCATGCTACCCCCAAACTATACAAACCCACCTCTGGTTAACATTGCACACTATACATCAAACACTAATGACTGAAACATGTTTTATGTGATGGAATTTAACATGTTTACAGTGGCATATTCATCCATATAAAAGAAGTTGAGGTTTTAAAGCAACATTATGTAACAACTTTACCTTAAAATAACAGCTTCAAAATCATTATGGTGGTACACTGACTTGTTATTAAGGAGAATGGCGTTTGTGCCACTGCCACAGCATGCCTCGTACACCTGGTATTCAGGGCCGGGGTGTCTAAATTGGTTTGTGTTTCATTTTTAAGTATTAAAGGAATTATTTGTGATTGATTTTGGTTATGTAATGTTTTGTGTACTACTTTTTTGTGGATTGTTTTGGTATATTTTTCTTTTGCAATGTAGTTTGTTAAAACAGGTCAAATAAAGAGGTGTAGAAACAGAGTGAAGTTTCCAACCACCAACAGGTGGCGCTATAGGTGATATCAGTCAGGCATATGTACGCGTTCGGGCTGGATCCAGCATCCACCCTAAGACATTTTCTCTGGATCAAACAATGTACGCAAGAGTTAAAAGAGACTTTGTGTTTTGTGGCAAGCACTGGCAAGTTGGCAAAGTTTGAGGGTCTGCCACTCCCACACCTTCAGACTAATGAGAAAATCTTAAGTAACTTTTAGTCGCCCATGGCTGAAGAGTAACCTGACCACGTTTCAAGGCGTTACCATTAGATTTTTCGGAGGAGTTCGATCAGATGCAAGGTGTGCAAACGCCGTCAAAACGCATCTTCCACTCAAAATGGCTGACTTCCTGTGGACCTGCCATCATGGCGTCAAGAGACTTTTTAGTGCGTCCAAGCATGATGAAGACGTGTACCGAATTCCGTCAAGCTACGCCAAAATAACCCCAATGCGCAGGTTTTTTTGCAATGTTCTAGGGGGCGCTACAGAGCCATTTTGCTCCATCCATGGACAAAAACTCTACCAAAGATGGACGGTTACAGGCTTGGTGTCCCTGGCAAATTTGGTAATTTTTCGAGCACTTTGACATATATTCGATTAAAACACCTAATTTTTGCTTTTTAATTTTTAACTAGGTGGCGCTATACATGTAATGACTGGATATGGTATGGGTTGACATGGCCCCTTGACACAAACATACAAGAACAATTTGGCCCTCCAAGGCCCTACGGTTCTCGGGATATTCGAAGAAAACTGTGTCGCGCCACCTATATGCCAGTTGGTGTATAATCATATAAATCAATTTATTGCATGCCCCCCCCGTGAACAGAATTCCACGAAACTTTTTTCGTGCAGTTCTGACCTTGTCAACTTACAATTAACATTTTTTACTACACTCCATTTTTGCTTTTTCATTTGTAACTAGGTGGTGCTATACATGAAATAAGTGGTAGTGGAATGGTTGACATGGCCTCTTAAGACCAACATACAAAAGAAATGTGGTCCTCCTAAGCCCTACGGTTTTCGACTTATTCACAGTAAACTGAATCGCCCCACCCTCTTTAAAACGGGTCCAGTCAGACGGGGGTGCAACGGATCAAAACGAAAATCAGTGGTTCCACACTAATCTAGTAAGGCTACATGCCCACCAAATTTCGTGCACCCCGGTGTTTCAGTGTCCCAGAAATCGTTGACAGAAAATCGGCAAACAGAAAAAAAAACTCTGACTAAACCTATATGACCACCGCCGCGCGACATAATAACTAAAGAATTTGAAACGTATCCCACTCTTCAACAAAGAGGCATATTGAACGAATGTTTAACTCACAGTTCAGTATAGTTACATTGCGAATAGCACTAACAGCATCAGCAATCGCCTAAGCAGTGCACTAGCAGATTCCAGCAGATCTATAACTGTGTCGTTGCTCATAGACATGAGGATTTCCTTCTCTGTGCACATTGCATGGGTATTATATTTTGGTGATTTACGCCTTTACAACACCCACTCCTAAGCAAACAATACATATTGGTTCATCAAATACTGTCATATACTGCTCTTTCTTACTAAATAATAACTAGAATGCGTTTCGTGAACGAACTGCGAGAGTGTGCTTGCTCTGTTGCGGCCATGACAGAGAGAACAAGTGCCTATGAAGTAACATGTATTTACATCTACTCAATCAGTGTAGTGGGGCCTTCTTCCAATATATTTTAGCAAGCTGCCAAGCTCAACCATTATATTTTGGCTCCACTGACGTTT
Source organism: Sprattus sprattus (assembly GCF_963457725.1). Lineage (NCBI taxonomy): Eukaryota > Metazoa > Chordata > Actinopteri > Clupeiformes > Clupeidae > Sprattus > Sprattus sprattus. The sequence continues at coordinate 25,917,524 of NC_137928.1, read as the reverse complement.
AGACATATGAGGGTATCTTTGTTGTTCTGTTTTTGTTTGCTTGTTTGCTTGTTTATTGTGAAAGGGTCTAGTGTGTTACATTTGGTCATAATAGTTCCAGAGTTTCGTTATACTGACCTACTGAGCTAAGTGAATTGTTGAAATTGTTATCTTGGTAAAAGGAAACATCTCTGCAACAATATTGGAATGAATGCGGTTACATAGCCAGCTTTACTTAAAGTTTATTGTAAGATAGGCCTATATGTCATTTTGGCAGCTATTTTAGTCACATTTAGTCATAGTTATCCTTCTTAGTTTCAGTCTAGTTTTCGAAAACTGAGCACACTGCAACAGCTACGCTGTGTCCAGGTACATCCTCAAACGTTTTTCAGTTAACCTAATGATTCAAGGTCTGTCATGAATCATTACTCCCAGGACACAGGTTAATGTTAACTCACGCTAAATCCTCTCCAACCACATAGGCAACAAAATAAACTGGTGAGCTAACAAGTTAACCATTCTTTCAGTATAAGCTACTTTTGCATAGCCCCGTACAGCTAGGATAGCTCACGTTACCGTAGTAGGAATACAAGCCTTAGCTCACTATATTCACACAACTAAATTCATGAATTACTTTACAGGTTTACTTCACAACTTGAATTAAGGAAAATGATCCCCCGTTACGGCTAGCTGAAACTGCCAGTGGATACTCCCATTACGTAGTGTTAGTTAGCCTTTAGCCCCGTACTCAGATATTACAGCTGCTTAACACAGCTAGGATAGCACTGCTTAACACAGCTAGGATAGCTAACGTTACGGTAGTGGGAATACAAGTTTTTCAAGTTCGCACGTACCTATTTATGCGAGTGAAATACTCGCACTGTAGAGCCCTGGTATGGAAGGTGTCTCTAAATATTCCTAGTTATACAGTTGAATGGAGAGGAACAGAGAGAATAGGTTCCTTGGCGCAGGTGTCAGTGAAGCACAGGTGCAAGCCAGTTTAATGAGCCTATTATGATGTCATAATGCCCCACAGTTCTACCATGCAAGTCTATGGGGGAAAAAGGGGATGAAAAAAGAGGAATAAAAAGGAGTGACAAGGAGTACCGCCACGAAAAGATATAGCAGGTTGCACCGGATCAGGCCGGACGTTTCGGTGTTTGAACGGCGTCTCTATCTCAAACGGGCGAGGAGTAGTTAGCTGCAAGAAAAACGGGGAGAATAAATAAAGAAAACTTATGAAGAACAATACTGTGCTTCCCTTCGCGCAAGCACACTAATTAATAGTGTTTACTCTGTTATTCTCTCTGTCCCTTTAGTCATGGCTCCCTCATTGCAAATGTCGGGCTCATAATTTTTATCAGGAGACTAATCTGCTGCTCAGAAGCTACAAAGAAATATTAAGATAAGATAAGATGAAACTTTATTGCCACACAACAATGTTGGTGGTATTCTTTGTCATAGGTAGCTCAGGCCAGTAGGAGGGGAGAGAAGGGGGTAGGATAAAATAAAAAAATACTCCAGGTCAGCATTGAGAGTTCAGGAGTCTGACAGCAGAGGGGAAGAAGCTGTTTTTGAAGCGTGTCGTTCCAGCTTGCATGGATCTGTAGCGTCTTCCAGAAGGTAGAAGTTCAAAAAAGTCATGGCTTGGATGGGAAGAGTCTCTGATAATGTTCTCTGCGCGATTTAAGCTACGCTCAGCATACAATGAGAGGACTGATGGAAGGTCACAACCAATAATGTTGGAGGCTTTGGTCACCACTCTCTCCAGTTTAATTTTTGTGCGACTGTCAGAATTTCCATACCAGACAGTTATTGATGAGGTTATGACACTTTCTATGATGGCTTTATAGAAGAGCACCAAAAGGTGTTTGTTGACATTGAACTTTTTAAGTTGCCTGAGGAAATACAGTCTCTGTTGGGCTTTTTTGATAAGGTGGGTGTTGTTGATATCCCATTTCAAATTTTGGCTGACGTAGGAGCCCAGAAATTTAAAGGACTCAGTTAGGGTTATGGGCTGGTCAAATTCATTAACTAAGGCTTTGGTGTTAGGCCTCCTTCTCAAGTCCACAACTATTTATTTCGTTTTTGAGGCGTTAAGATGGAGCTTGTTCTTTCTGCACCAGTCAACGGCCCAATTCACCTCCTTGAAGTACTGAGACTCATCCTCATCTTTGATTAAGCCGATGATGGTGGTGTCATCTGCATATTTGAGCATCGTGACGGAATGGTGGTGAGATCTCAGGTCATTTGTGTAGATGGAGAAAAGAAGAGGAGATAGCACACAGCCTTGCGGCGCACCAGTGTTGAGGGTCAGAGGGCAGGATGTTGCGTTATTGACTTTGACTGTTTGAGTTCTGTTCCTCAGGAAGTCCAGTATCCAGTGACACAGAGCTATATTTTAATTCAATGTAATATTTTGCTTGCGAATAGGTTGACAACGATATTAACCAACGCTAACGTTAGCCGAATAGTTACGTTGCTAATCATTATATTATTAGGCCTATGTCTCTCTTTGCCAGTTGCCACTTGTGTTTGTCCTCTTAAAAATAAATCGGTAAGCTTGGCACATTTGGCAGCATCCTCCAACAATGCCTTTTTTCTTCAACCTGGCTTTTTCAGCCCCTCCTGGCCTCTTCCTTCCATTCATCCTCCCTGACTCGTATCGTTGCGGTAGGGCCGGCCCAGCTATCAGCTATCAGTAGGCTACCTACCTGAGAAAACGTTTTGGAAAAGACGGGCTATGGACCCAACCAACTCAATTTGGGAGGGGAGAACTTCCTCGCATGGTACAAACCATGCAAAGGCTCCGTTGTCAGAATGCGGAACGTGTTTAGCCTACTTTAAGAGAAGATGGACTAACGTGACAAATGTCAAAAATTAAAATTCTCGACCAGCCCAGAAGTGAAGCGGCCCACCGGGAACTCTCCCGATTCTCCCGATTACCCACCCCGGGCCTGCTGGTATTACACTATGTAACTTCAGTTGGCAGGGCGCCATACCTCTTGCAAGAACTACGAAATGGTTTATTACACCACCTCATACAACAACAATTAGACCCCTCTGCTTACTATAAGAAGAAGTTAGTGCAGTATTCTCTGTATGGACAACATGGTAGTTACCATTTATTTCTGATGTCATTATAAATAAAACTATTTGTAACCAGCAGAATCGCGGTCCTCTCCCAGCAGCCACCGTAGATTCTGTCTAGCTCTGCAATGCCCCCAAGCAGTACTCCGTGACTGTTCATTCATTAGCCAAAGTGCCAGTACTAGATAACAGGCTCACCAGGTAGTATAATGTAGATCTCTGGGCCTAGCTTGCCGTTCACTGCCTTCATAAATTGTGTTAACGGTGTTGAACTAGAGAACGTGAACTGGAGTATCTGGTGTGGGTAGAACACTGCCAGCTCTGCGCTGTGAGACCCACAGTATACAGACAAGAACCTTTCCGTGTTTCTCTTGTGGATTAGACTGTCAGTATACAGACAAGATCTTTACCGTGTTTCTCGTGTGGATTAGACTGTGGGTTATATAGCCTGTTCTGTTCTGTTCTGAGGAAACTTAGAGTTAATAAACTTGTTTGCATTTCAAACTGCATTCTGCGCTTGTGGTTCAGACCTAGCCTGATATGTTCCAGTCGCTTATGTTTAACCCCAACCCTCTTCCCCTCTCTTCTCCAGAACAAACAGAGTGTTGCAGCTGTTCTAAGGGGCAGGTCACCGGACCTGAGTCCTCTTCTTCGCGCAATGCATGTTGTTCTTGAAGTGGTAACGTGCACCTCACTATTGCTGTGATACCTTTTTGCATTGCGTGTGAGTAGTGTGAAAAGGCACCAGAGTCGAGCATGGGTGGCGTGTCGGGTCTCATTCTTCTTCCAAGACAGGGATTCCCCTGCAACAGCTGCTCCCTGTAACCCCCTTCAGTGCCCCCCTACCTGTCTGGTGGCAGCCATTACCCTCCATCTTTACAGACGGCTACTTGTGTTGTGGTGGCCTGATGTAGTCCTACCCCAGTGGGTTTTTTTCTCTGTAAATGCATGAGATAAAAAGCTGTGTAATAGAAATTTGAGGCAAAGCAGCAATTGACACATCGTTGGACCTAACGACAGTAGCGCCCTCTACCGGCTGGCAGCAGAGATACCCTGTTTTGTTGTTTGTTGGTTGTATAGGACAAGGGCTGAGAGGGAGGATCTAGCAAAGATCTTATCTATACTTAAAGAACTTGATGGTTGTTCACAATCTAACATTGCCTTCCAAGAGAGGTTTTTCTCTAGAAAACCACTAGATGGAGTGTCTTTGCAATAATATTCGCACGCCCTTTATTCTCTCATGAATCAGCTGACCCAGAGTTCCCCTGATGCAGTGCCTAACACTGATGTCCCATTACGTGATCAGTTTGTAGAAGACGTTCTTGACTCTGATCTCCGCAGGGAGATGAAGTGGTTGGTCCGCCAGACCCCAGGGCTGTCCATGTTGCAGGTGCAAGCTGAGACCATCCAGCGGGAGTGTGAAGGTAGGCCCAGTGACTTCGCTAGACGTAGACGTTTTTCTGTCCCATCCCTCTGTGCCATGCAGTCCTCTAGAGCCCAGCAGAACAGCCACCCACCCCAGGAAAACCCTTTTAAGTCAGAGATGACTATATTGAGAGCAATGTTGCTAAAGCAGCAAGACCAGATTAACCAGCTCACTAATAGTTTGGCTACTTTACAGGATCCCGTACACCAGGCTATGCCTGGACATTCTCCCTCTGTCATTTGCAGGCGGTACCAGAAGCCTCGACATTATGCCAGAGAATGTGAGTATGAGCGGGTGGTTCCTGCCACTAGTCCAGCCCCTCATCCCCATGGCCTGCCTAATCCCATCTCTGTTTCTCAGATGATGGGAAACGCTGGTTACGAATGTAGTTCTATGAATAGTGGAAGACCGCCAGAGGCAGTTTAACATCATGCGCCCGCTAATTGGCTACGAGAACTTATTGATGGATTGTCATCTCGTGACAGGTGACGCCCTAAAGGTATATAGCCTACACCTGCGTCATGATCTTTCTCCAAGGTCATTCTCGCCAATCAGAGTGACCAAGGACTCTGGCGGTCTTCCACTATTCATAGAACCACGGGTACATTTGTAACCAGCATTCTATTTCATAGTTCCAGACCGCCAGAGGCAGTTTAACATAGTGGAAGATATATACCACCAAGTCAAGAGGAATAAAAACACTTCAGTCATTTTGGTTAATTTCAAAACCTTTATTAATGAACACAGTTTAATGCAACATGTACCTAGGCATCACTAGGGAGCACTGCTGCAGACACCGGAGGAAGGGACACCACATTCAACCGGTAAAACCTCGAAAATGGGCAAGGTGATGACCACGTTGCCGTGGAACAGATGTCGGCAAGACTAATACCCTTCAAGGCTGCCCAAGAGGTTGCCAAAGCACATGTAGAATGGCACCTCACCGAAGTGAAGCTGCTTTACCAACAGAATGATAGGCACGACTGATGGCCTCTGTAACCCAGTGTGCCAGCCTCTGTTTTGAGAGTCCTGCCCCTTTCCGACAGGCCCCAAAACGGACACATGGTTGGTCTATTGTGCGCCACTGAGCAGTCACTGAGACGTACCGTCTTAAAGCACGTACTGGGCACAATGGTAAGCGTGAACCCTCATCAAAGTGATAGGCTGATTAGCAAATTGCGGGGAATGCACTTTAGGCAGAAAACAAGGGATAGGCCACATAGTAACCTGGTTGTCATTTGGCCCCCACCTCATACATTGAGCACTCACTGAGAGGGCGTGGAGTTCCCCAACTCTTTTGGCAGATGTGATTGCCAGCAAGAACATGGTCTTAAATGAGAGCCACTTGATGTAAGCATGTTTCAGTGGTTCAAACGGTGGTAAACCTAAGCCGTCAAGGACAATGTGCAAGTCCCAAGGGGCAGAAACACCCCCGGCCCTGGGTGTAAACGCTGTGCGCCTTTCAAAAAAGCCACCACTAATTTGTGAGCACCTAAGGAAACTCCCTCCACAGCTGCCTTATGGGCTTAAAATGCCGCAACATATACTTCCAGTGTAGCTGGAGAGCATCCCTCATCGAGAAGATGTTGGAGGAACTCAAGTACTGCTGTCACAGGACACCCAGAAGGATCTAGGCTGTGAGTATTACACCAAGCAGTGAGAAGTTTCCATCTGTTTGCATACATTGCTCTTGTGGACTGAGCACGGGCATTCAGAACAGTGTGTTTTACCCCCTCCGAACAGCCCATGACACTTTGGATCCCACCAGTTGCCAAACACAAAGTTTCAGCCTGTCGGGGAAAGGGTGCCACAGGGAGCCCTCCATCTGCGACAGTAAGTCCTTCCTCGAGGGAAGTGGACTGGGTGGCCCCACTATTAGAGTCAGCAACAAGTGAAACCATGGCATGCTCGGCCACCTGGGAGCGATCAATAGCACTCTGTGGCCCATTTCCCGAACCCGACTGAGCACTGCCCAGATAAGTGGTATCGGTGGGAAGGCATAAAGCAAGCGGTCTGGCCACTCATGGGACAGAGCATCCCTGCCAAGAGACTCCATCTGTTCTGCAAACCACAGGGGACAGTGTGTGGTTTGCCTCGAGGCAACAAGTCCACTGCTGCCGCACTGTACGTGTTCCAGATTAGCTGCACAATGTCTTTGTGCAGCTGCCAATTTGCCGGCCTTGGTCCCCCTCGGGACACCGAGTCCGCTGTGATGTTGAGGTGACCGGGAATGTGTCTCGCACGTAGGGACTGGAGATGTGTCTCCGCCCAAGTCAGAAGTGCCAGTGGGAGAGACCTCGTGCCTCCCTAATGATTTATGTGAAACACCACTTAGGTGTTGTTGGTCCTGACTAACACGTGCTTTCCCACCAGGGCATGCTCGAAGTGTTTCAGAGTCAGGAAGACTGCCTGCAGTTCCAGGACGTTGATATGGCACCGTCTCATGTGAGGGTCCCATTGACCACTCACCCCTTGGCGCTGCCACACGCCCCCCCAGCCCATGCTCGAGGCGTCCGTTGTGACCACCTCTCTGCGTGTAGGAGGTGGACCCATACTCACTCCGGACAGTAGGAAGTCCTCCTGCCGCCATCGGAGTAGACATGAGCTGCAACTGTCGGTCACCTGCACCATAGTCCGTCTGTGGTGGACTGCTGACAGGTGTAGCGTAATCAGCCACCGCTGAAAAATCGTAAGTGCAGAAGCCCCAGCTGAATGACCGTGGTTGCTGCCGTGAGCAGCCCCGCAAGCCTCAATAGTTGGATGTTTGGGGTCCTGTGCCCTGTGCGGACTCTCGCTAGGGCATGCTGACTGAAATGATGAAGAAATGATGAAGTCTTGTGCAGAAACTGAACTGAAGAAACTGTCTGTGCTCCACTGCAAAAAAATAACGTTATTTTTTTGCTCTTTCACAAGATTCCTAAATGCAATATGATTGGTGATGTTCTCTTCCGGTCGTTAACTTAGATACTAGAGAACCGTGCCGCGCGCCGCCAGCTGGTAGCCTTATCGGATCAAATCTATGCACAAGCTGTAGCCACCACCAGTCTCTCAAACTCAATCTTAAGAAGAGGTAAATATTGTACCAAGTATCTCACACATGTTTGTTTTAAATAGGAATTCTATAAGATAGGCTACGAATTTCCAATGCATTCTTGTAAAATTCTGCAGGGTCAAGTTAATGAAATTATAGCTAAGTTAGACAGTTAGCATTGGCAGTAGCCTACCTTGCTATTGCCCAGCATTACCGACCCTAGTTTCTTAAGTCTTTATTTAAAACGTAGGCTAATACGGTAGTTCTCATATTTGGAATTTTCACTTTTTTGTTCAGATGGGAAGACATTGCGAGAATCCTATGCGGCAGCATTATTCATTTGACCCCGCGACTAACAAATCCAAATACAACATTGAGGGATGTATGTAGATACCATCGTAGTTTTGTAATATTTGTATTGTCTCTGTTGACAAAAATGCAGTGATTGGGCCCTGACGAGGTTTGGCCAAATGCTGTTATATTTTGTTTGCCCAATAAACAACATAGCATACATTTTCCTTGTCTTAACTCATGTATAATACTTACAAAATGTCAGAATTACAGTTGCCGCTTACATAATGTAGCCTATAGTGCTTTTTTAATGTTTAATGACAGGATAGAGACATATAAGATTTTTTTAAAGTCCTAATGATCAGTCTACTTATTTGTATGTCCCGCAGCTGACATGGAACGCTATTAACCGGTTCAGGAACTTTATTTTTTTGTTCTAACCGGTTCAGGAACGTCAATTTTAGGGTTGGAACGAAAACCGGAAACGTTAAAATACTGTTTCTGATCGGAACGAACCAATTGGGAAAAATTTCTGGTTCAAAGCCCTGGTGCAGACCACAGATTTATTTGGCCCGATTCATTTTAAAGAAAGCACTTCGTGCCAGCATGACCCTTGCTCTGTTGCGCTTGCCTCTGGTGAGGTCACCTGTGACACTGAAAACCCTCTCCGTGAAAGCTTGAGAAGCTGGAATAGCCAATAAGTCTAACGCAAAAGGTTTTAAACTGTGATAAAAAGTGTCACTTTTTTCCAGCCAGAAACCTGTTGCTGTGGCACAGGTGATTGGATGTGAAAGCTCTTCCTTATACTTTCTGATCTGCTACTTAATGCTGCTCGTGGAGGAGATCCTCTGTTTAGGCTTTATGCGAGACTTTGACAAAAACCTGAAGACTGGCTGCTTTGATGTGGATGGTGCTGGTTATAACTTATCTGGTTCCTTCTCTTTCTCCTCTCCATCATCTTCAGGCTGGTACTCAAGTTCAACATGTTGTGAGTGTGACTGAGTGGACTGGACCACGTACTCTTCAGCCTGTATTAGCAGTCCCTGAATGTTTTCATCATCAAGTAGGGTTTCACACACAGCAGGGTTGACAAAGCAGGCAGCTGCCGCAAGTGGTGAAAAATGTTCAACTGTTGGGTCCAGGATCCAAGCAAAACGCTGTGCATTGCATCCATTTTCTGTGCAAGAGCAGCAAGGCCTCTGTGGTTTGTGTTCTCTTCAAAGTTAGTAAGGTGGCTGAGCAGATCAAAGATAGCAGGGACCACTAGGGACATGGACATGGTGTCACTCTGAAGGGTCTGAGTATGTTCTGCAAAAGGCAGCAGTAGTTCATGCAATGATTTCAGCTTTTGCCATTCACTAGGGAGCAAGCTGTCCCATCCCATGTTGTTGGCGACTTGGCAAACTGCGTCTTTCACTTTGAGGAGTCGTGCAACCATGTTGAATGTGCTCGACCAGCGTGTGGGGCAGTCATTCACAACAATAAGGCCACACTCTTCCATTATCCTCTGTGTCGCAACCAAGGACTTGCAAACAAGTTTCATGACTGACCTTGCTTTATCAAGGACCTTTTTCACACCAGTCTCCTTCTGTATCATGTGGACTACCATTTGTAATGTGTGTACCACACATGGCGTCCGTTGTATATCTAGGTCATTGCATCTAATAAGAAGAATGCTTAGAAGAATGCTTGCTGAATAATTAGATTATAAAAATGTTCTTTTTAACAGGCATACTCTTAACAATAGAAATGACTACATTTTTTTTCCAATGACTCACCTCTGATCATCTTTTTCAGTCTCAGACTCAATTTCAGTCATGGTGGGGTTTTCTTGTTCTGAATCCTCAGAGGTGGCTTCTTCTGCCTCTGGTGTGGTGTGTTTAAAGGCTGCCACCATATTACTCCCATTGTCTGTAATCACTGTGATGATCTTCTCATGTGATATGCCCCACTCTTGCATACATTTGTCCACACATGCTTTGACTGTTTGTGCGGTGTGTGAATGGGCCACTTGTTCCAGGGCCAGCAATATGTGTTGTGGTTTTTGTAGTTCAGTGCAAAAAAGCATGAACTTATAGCCAGGAAGGAAGCAGTCAGTCCTTTTTTTAGTCCACAGATCAATTCCAATTGATACCTTCCGCACAGCAGCCAATCTCCTTTTGAATTGTAGTGATTCAGCTTCATAAAGTTTTTCGATCAGATTACTTACTATGACCGCCGCGCGACATATAGGTTTAGTCAGAGTTTTTTTTTTCTGTCAACGATTCCCGGGACACTGACACACCGAGGTGCACGAAATTTGGTGGGCATGTAGCCCCACTAGATGAGCGTGGAACCATTGAGTTTCGTTTTGATCCGTTGCACCCCCGTCGGACTGGACCCGTTTTAGAGAGGGGGGGGCATGCAATAAATTGATTTATATGATTATACACCAACTGGCCTGTAGGTGGCGCGACACAGTTTTCTTCGAATATCCCGAGAACCGTAGGGCCTTGGAGGGCCAAATTGTTCTTGTATGTTTGTGTTAAGGGGCCATGTCAACCCATACCATAACCAGTCACTACATGTATAGCGCCACCTAGATAAAAATTAAAAAGCAAAAATTAGGTGTTAATTAATCGAATATATGTCAAAGTGCTCGGAAAATTACCAAATTTGCCAGGGACATCAAGCATGTAACCGTCCATCTTCGGTAGAGTTTTTGTCCATGGATGAAGCAAAATGGCTCTGTAGCGCCCCCTAGAACATTGCAAAAAACCCTGACCATTGGGGTTATTTTGGCGTAGCTTGACGGAATTCGGTACACGTCTTCATCATGCTTGGACGCACCAAAAAGTCTCTTGACGCCATGATGGCAGGTCCATAGGAAGTCGGCCATTTTGAGTGGAAGATGAGTTTTGACGGCGTTTGCACACCTCACATCTGATCGAACTCCTCCGACAGCTTTAATGGTAACGCGTTGAAATGTGGTCCGGCTACTCTTCAGCCATGGGAGACTAAAAGTTATATTGGATTTTCTCAGTAGTCGGAAGGTGTGGTTGTGGCAGACCCTCAAACTTTGCCAACTTGCCAGTGCTTGCCACAAAACACAAAGTCTCTTATAACTCTTGCGAACATTGTTTGATCCAGAGAAAATGTCTTAGGGTGGACGCTGGCCCGAACCCGTACATATGCCTGACTGATATCACGTTTAGCGCCACCTGTTGGTGGTTGGAAACTTCACTTTGTTACCACACCTCTTTATGTGACCTGTTTTAACAAGCTACATTGCAAAAGAAAAATATACCAAAACAATCCACAAAAAAGTAGTACACAAAACATTACATTACCAAATCATCAAAATATATCACAAATAATTCCTTTAATACATAAAAATGAAACACAAACCAATTTACACACTAAACACATAAAAACACACAAACACACTGACAACCATGACTCATTCTGTGTTAAAACCTACTGAACAGTTCGGCGGTCAAATTTTGTAACGCGTTGCGTTACGTCTAGTTTTTTTTATATTTGTGTTATATTTGTAGCTTATTACACGGCTCTATTAAAGTCAGTCGGTGTGTCTCACGTGCGTTACGTCTGACTTGCTCTCAGTAGAAGCTGCAGCGACTGCTGTTGCTGCATGTAGCGCTAAACATCACCAAGCTATAGCAATAGACTGGCTGCTTGGAAGTTAACAGTGAAACACAACGCAGCCAGCCACACACACTCACTAAACAGGGGTAGCAAAACAGCGGAAAAATCACGGATACAAGTCGTAATTTCTCAAATTTAATATTTCACTAGTAAGCCGTGTAATAAACGGGATAACGTTGAGTGAGTTGTATGTTGTGTAAAATGCTTGCCTGTGTGTGGATTTCGGGGTGATTCGACTGTAAATGTCGCTTCAAGGTTGTTGTGTTTTTCCCCGTAATCCTCGCGCTGCATTTCGTACACTGAGTCTTGTTATCTTTCACGTCAAATATAAAATGCTCCTATATGTCCTCTCTCTCACCGGCGTTGACATTCTGTCTTTTCCAGGTGCAGCGCATTCCCGGGCCAGTCTCAAACGCAAACTACGTGTTCACGTAACTCCCCTACCACTTCGCTCTGATTGGTTCTCTTCCCAACTCCTCCCGCCTCTTCCTAACGAAATGTGTTCCGATTGGATCTCATCTCTGGCAGACATTTTCGTCTCGTTTTTATTCTTGACGAATATGTCAATACACCTCGTCATCGTCTTAGTCGTCGTAAATCATTTTTTATTTAGTAATCGTCTCGTTTTATTCAGAAAAAAAGGTTGTTGACGAACACTATGACGAACATTTTTCGTCAACAAAATTAACACTGGTGTAGGCCTAATTTTTTCATAGTCAAACATAAAACAGCACACAAATATGCAGAAAAAAATGTTTTTTTATGGTACACACAGAGAACAGTACAGTACTGTAACCTGGCCTGCTCAACTCTCCCCCTTCACAAAAATGACAGTAATTAGGCATCACGCCTCCGGTTCCTGTCTGGCCATAGGGCCTCATCTACATCACAGGCAATGTTCTCCCTGTCCAAGAATCGTTGGAAGAAACGCCTCGAGTGGCGCATGAAGCCCTGACAGGCCTCGACACTCACGTCGCCACAAGCCGACTCCATGGCCTGGAGCAGTGGGACCCGGTCCTGTGGGTTCCGTTCATATACCTTCCACCTCCAAGCTGAAAATGATTCCTCAATAGGATTCAAGAAAGGAGAATAAGGTGGAAGGTATGAAACGGAAAAATGAGTGTGGTCCTGGAACTACTCAAGCACTCAGCAGCCCGGTGGAAGCTCACATTGTCCCAGATGACAACGTGATCGATCCGCTGTGGGTCATCCATCTGGCCAGGTGGTACCAGCAGGTCATGCAGGCCATCCAGGAAGACAGGGAGACAGGTAGTGTTATAGGCCCCTAGGTGGGCATGACGGTGCAAGATCCCATGGTGATTCATAGCAGCACACATTGTGATGTTCCCACCATGCTGGCCGGGGACCTCAACAATGGCCCGCTGGCCAATGACGTTTCAGCCCCGTCACCTCCTCTATACCAGGTTGAATCCAACTTCATCCATAAAGATGTAGCCTACTGGTACATCACATTGGCTGTGTCATGCTTCTGGATCCACTGACACAGACAGCATGAGAATGCAAGTTACAGTATGGACACAGAGAGGTCAACACAGTGGGCTACAGTAAGACACTGTAGAAAAGGAACAATATTGGATTACAGGTACAATACATGCATGTGCCACAAGCACAAACTCTCGCTGTAACTCCTTGATGGTCTGTGCTCCGTTCGAATGGGACCCTGTACACTTGTTTCATCCTCATGGCATTCCTATGAAGAATACAGTCCAATGTGGAGAGGCTGACCGTCTGGACGTTCCTAAATTTAGCACGGTCAGCCAAGATCCTGGTTTTTAGTGTCATAGCGTTGTTCTCACAAACCATTTGTAACAGGTTAGGTTTTTGATCTTTTATTTTGATATCACAAACACACTTGTATTGGGGTCTCTGGTTGCCCCCCCTGTCTCCCCCTGTTTTGTTGCTCTCCCCTCTTCCTCTGTTTGGCATATGCATCGATGCTACCTTGAAAAATGATCGTCACGTGGACGATTTTAAGGTGTCTTATAAACCCGGAAGAGACAGAATAACGGATTTCGAACAGTCCTTCCTTCTCTTCTTTAAGAGAAGAAAGGTAGTAAGACAGCATTTTAAGAGTCTAACTCATAATCCATGGTGGCAGGAACACGCAGGCCCATTCTTTTGTCTTTGGCGGCGAGCTGATTACATGACAAGGTTCTTGTTAAATAAATACTACGCAAAATGCGGAATCACATCGTGCACTGTATGCGGTTTGGCAAAGGCACTGATTACGCTGCGCTTGCAAATATATGTAAATTAGGCCGCAGTCGCCCCTGGAAGGGGGCCCCCAGCAAAACAAAACAAAGTCAAGGGCCCCAGAAAGGCTAGGTCCAGTCCTGGATGGGCTTGCCATGTTCTTGCTATATTTACCGAGTGACAATCTGGCCCTCTGGAAGCAGTAAGCTTTCCCGAACGACCCACACTGTCCCCTGGCACACAACCCAGACCACTTCTGTCTCTGGGTACAGCCGGATATCAAATATGGGAATACACTGTGCTTATCTGACCACCAAAAGTGCTAAACCTTGTAGCCTACAACAGTACCTTCGACTCCTTTGTCTCCGAAAGTTGTCTAGAGCCTCTTGAGATATCGTTTTGACACTGATTGCTGCCATTGTAAACTCTAGTCAGCTCTGATAACTTGTCCGAGTTAGCAACAGTAAATAAGGGGGGCAAGGCTTAGTGATAGGTCAATTGCTATACATCCTTGTAAGTCGCTTTGGATAAAAGCGTCTACTAAATGTCTGCTAAAAAGTATATTCACTGTGATCGAATAACATTTGCTCTTTGTGTCTTTGTTATTAGTTTACATTTGCTGTTCAGGTTTCATTTTATCTCTGTCTTTCTTAGTTATGATTCAGAATTTCTCTGAAATCCAGTCGAACATATCAGAAACTCCCATCAGTCCCCGCCGAAGGCCTATAATTGCAGAGGTTGTACTTGTGCAGGTACTGGTGGGCATTTTCCTCTATGTCAACTCTCTCATGTGCCATGTTCCGATATCAATACTTCCATGAGTATACTTATACGCAGTACACTATCCGCACTTACTAAGTACGCAGATTCTCAGCAGGTGAGTGTTGTTCCAAATCTAATACTCCGTGGTGCACTTACCGGAAATTACAGAGTATACCTCCCTTACGAATTCAGACAGTTCTTTGTTAATCAATCACGGCATAATTGCCCCCGCTCTTCAAGCGAAAAGTGTCCGATTAAAAGTGCACCAACGGGCTATTCCCGGGTGGTGGAATAGCCTGTGTAATGAGCGCCTGGAGCCTGCCACCTGCCCCCGCTCGCCAAGCGAAAAGTGTCCCAATTTAGTGCCTCTTCGTCGGTCTAACTACAGTCCCGGGTGGGGGGATAGCCAGCTGCTTAGCATAACTGCCATTCAGAACCAATGGTAATGCTACCAAGCTAGGCTAGCTAGGTATGCTAACTGTCGGTATACATCGTTAAAAAACACCAAAATACTCATGTCACTGGCTTTAATTTGAGAATGGCATGTTAGTAGTACATTTAATATCAGTACAGTTGTTTAATTACTGCTGATATTGACATTTACGGTCTGTAGCCTTGTGGTCTACTGACTCTACTATCGTAGCCACCGTAGCCATTATGTCCGCCATTGATTTTGAAATAAAATGAAAAGCTCTGCCTGGCTCCGCCTCTTCCGCTACGTAGACAAGATGGCGGCCGTTGAGGGTGGAAAGTGTACCTGGTTCCACACTCAGCGTTTTGACCGTTATGAGGGCGACATCCGGGTCCTTTGGGTACACTTCTTTTCGCCGCGATCGAAATCGGAACACCCTACATACTCAAACTAAGGATCGTAGGTACGGGAAGTATGGATATCGGAACATGGCAATGGTCTTCACCTTCCTGAAGAAGGACACTCTTCATGGACTCATTCCTCAAGGTCATGACCGACCTGGCTCTGGTTGCAAGCTATTTCCAGTACGACATACCGTGGATTCCCTGTGTGCTCTTGTGTATGGCGATGGTGTGGTTTAGAACAGGAACCCCACTGACCCTTATGGCTATGTGTCTGGAGCGCTACGTGGCCATATGAGGCATGCTGACATCTTCACGGCCAGGATACGCCTGGCAGGCCTGGTGGTTATATGGTGTTTTAGTGCCGTGCCTGCGATGGTCATCCTGTTCCTGTTCCTCTCCTCAGCGGAGGTTCTCATGCAGGCCACAACTGTCGTCTGCACAGTGGAAGAGCTCATCCTGGAGAGGTGGAAAAAACACCTGCTGGTGGAAGTGTATTTCCTGTGGATGTCTGGTGTCATCGCTTTCACCTACATCAAAATACTCAAGGCTGCCAAAGCAGTGGCTTTGGACAGCAAGAAGTCAGCATCAAAAGGCCAGAAAACAGTGATCCTTCATGTCATACTGTTGTTGCTGTGTTTGATTCAACATCTCTGCCCCTTTGTTGAATCTGCCATACCTCAGGTCGATTTCATGCTGTTTGTTAAAGTCATATATTTTAATTTTGTAGTCTTTATCATTGCTCCACGGTGATTCATTCAGAGTTCCTAAAATCATAAAATATCCATATATGTAGTAATAGCAGAAACATCAATCAGAATCAGATTTGATTGGCCAAGTAAGTTTGAACAAACAAGGAATTTGACCTGGTGAACTGACTCTCATTGTACTTACACATAATATACATTACAATACAAAAACAAACATAACACAATAAAACAAAAAACACAATACAATACAAAAACAAACAGTGCAATGGTCTATGAAAGTTTGAGAAAGTATATACAGGAGCTGGGAATGTACAATAGTGCAAAGAAGAAGTGCAAGAAGTGCACATGGATAAATATATATAATAATAAATATATGCTACATGGATAATTATATATGTTACTATGAGTTGTTCAATAGTGAGACGGCGAGGGGGAAGAAACTGTTTTTGTGTCTGGAGGTTTTTGTGAACAGATATCTGTAGCGCCTACCAGAGGGGAGACGTTTAAAAAGTTTGTTTCCGGGGTGTGAGGGGTCTGCAGTGATTTTTCCTGCCCGTTTCCTGTCTGGCGGTGTACAGGTCTTGGATGGTGGGCAGGTTGGCACCGATGATCTTTTCAGCAGACCTGACTGTCCGTTGGAGTCTGTTCTTGTCTAGTTTGGTGGCTGAACCAAACCAGACAGTTACTGAAGTGCAGAAGAAACTTGAAGGATTCCACAGCCAACACAGTACTGTTGAGTATGGTGAGGGGGGGCAGTGCTGGGGGGCTCCTCCTGAAGTCCACTGTCATATCCACGGTTTTAAGCGTGTTCAGCTCTAGGTTGCATGGCTTAAAGTTTTCCGTCGCTATGACGGATTTCCGTCACCTCGGCTCGCATAACGCCAAAATTGAGATCAATGCAGTTCCGAAGAGAAAAAAAAAATGGTCAAAGCTGCCAACATACACGATTTTGGCGTTACGACGCAGATACGACTTCCAGACCCCAATTACGCTGCTACGCTTGACTTGAATATCCTACTCATTTCAACAAATCGATATCATTCTTCTAGCAGGCATCCACGTGCATGGGTTGACATCCAACCAGCCCAAAACTCACATAAACCGTATTATGATTCGTCCCTTGCACCTGCATTTTAAATGCCGTTACCAATGTTGACCAGTGACTAGCGATGAGGTTCGTGGCTGCACCGACTCTTTCAGTGTCAGATTTACAAACCCAATAGAGTAGCTTAAATCACCATTCAATTGGCAGCTTGCACATTGACAACTGTTTGTTTTTCATATTTCATATCAGCATTCTTTACACACACATTGGTAAGGTTCATCCAGTTGCTAGCTTGTGATGAACTCGTGTTAATATATAGATACATGAACTTGTGGATATGAACTGTTTCATACGAAGTTGCACAGGCACCCTAAGGGTTTCTACCAGTTTCCATTATAATTGTATAGACTATAACATCAGCTAGATAACTAGCTATCATTTCATGCAAATTGAACTCTTCCATTTAAATCGTTGAAGGTAATGTCACAGGTGGGGGCGCTGGGGCCTCCACTTAACTAAGCACTATTACACTGAGGAGCACACCGTTACCTCACCCCAAAGAGCTGTCGGACACAGAGAGTCAGAGTTAAAAATAGTACTTTTTATTAAATAGTTAAAAAGAGGAAAAGTCTTTCGTGCCAGGGCACTTGGTGAGGCTTGGACAGAGAGCTCCAAAGCCTAGGAGGCTTTTGGAATAATGGCAGGGAGGTGAGGCAGTGGTGGGTCTAGTCCGTGGCACAGTCAATGGTCTCTATGATTTCGGCTAGGGAGGTGGGCCAGTCGTCGGTCACTGTTCCTCGCCTCTTCCAACAGTGGGGGTCCTGGACGGTGGGGGCTAATTAGTGGAGTCAAACAACATGTGCTCTGCACTTCCGGATTACGGGACACCAATGCGGTCTACACAGGTCGTGTATGGTCAGCTGCCCGGAACTGCTACAAGAAGCCACACTCACACAATGCAGGCAATTAGTGATAACACATCCAACACACCACTTAAATGTGCACACGCCACACAATTCACAATGTCACGTCAAAACAGTATAAACACTCAAAGTGCAAGCAATGTCACTTCAAAACTAATAATGGCCCAACACAGGGGACTCACGTGCACGGGTAAAAATAAACAGTCCGGGCAATAGGCTCCGCGATCTGGCTGGTTGGTATTACAATGTATGTCAGGAGAGCACAAGTGTCTATCACATGAAGAGTCAATGGTAACGTCCTAGGGATCAAACTCAGGTCAACCGTTAGCTGACGGCTAACCTGAAATAGTCTTTAATGGACAAGGAGACAGGTTACTTAGCTCGTCTGTTAGCAAGACGTCCTCAACTCTTTTAGCCGATCGTAATTCTCGTTCCGGACTTCTAGGATGGATGCAGCTTGGGAGGGCTCGCGGTATCCAACTCGGACAAAAATGCAGATGTCCGTGTTCAGGTTCGGCAGCTTGCCTGTCGTGTCGTTCGTTCAATTTGGACCGTCGTTTCTCCTCTGTATCCCTGCTCCTTGCCGTGCCTGCTTCTTCCAACCCTGCCTCCATATTCTTCTTCTTCTTCTTCTTCTTCTATGGAGTTTTACGGCAGCTGGCATCCATGATGTTGCATTGCTGCCTCCTACTGGACTAATGTCCCACAGAATTAGATTCTCCCATAAAGTCCAGTGTCAAATACAAATTTTAAAAAGTGACGCTTTCCCTCCCCAGTTGTTCCCACATCAAGTACGCTTTTTAAGGAAACTTCCTTCATCCCACATTGCCTTAGGCGCCTGAACAAGACTTGTCTATAGGGTTCATCCTCCCTGCAAAATAGCAATACGTGTTCAACAGTCTCCCTCTGCTGACAAGAACACAGTCCGTCCTGGTGCTTTCCCAAAACACACAATGTGCTATTGAGACATGTATGGCCTATTCTCAGTCTCGCAATGATCACCTCCTCCTTACGCTTACCACTAGTGCAAGTCATACCTGAGCCAGAAACACTACCAATAATGGAATATAGATGTCTGCCCTTTGTGTCTTGATCCCAAAGCTGTTGCCACTTAATAAGAGAATTCTGCCACACAATACTCTTTCCTTCAGACTTAGACAGTGTCAGAGGAACATCTATGGCTCCTTTTCGAGTCGCTTCCTTGGCCAACGCATCCACCTTCTCATTCCATCTGATTCCCACATGGGCAGGTACCCATAAAAATGACACCTTCACTCCCTTTATGCATACATTATTGAGTGCCAATAGTATGTCATACACAATATCCTGCCGCCCCTTTGACATTCCCTTCCCAAGGCTTTTGACTGCAGACACAGTCACTGCATATTAAAACCTTCCTATCTCGTAGTTGATCCGCCCACTGCACAGCCATCAAGATGGCATATAGCTCAACTGTAAAAACATGCAACGAATCAGACGTCCTCTTTGAGCCAGAAACATTCATTTTCGGAACAAAAAAGGCTGCTCCAGTAACCCCTGACTCCTGATCCTTCGATCCATCAGTAAATATTAAAACCCAGTCATGGTATCTTTTTTCTGTATGACAGTGAAAACTATACACTAACTCCACCTCAGGGTCTTTCTCCTTCATTTCAAGTAGTGTCAGGTCAATATCTGGAACATGTAGCTGCCACACAGGAATCACAGGCCATATTACTGCTGAGCAAAAAGAGCGATGTAGTATTCATTTCTCGCGCCACAGATTCTCCAGTCCACCCAAAACTCGACAAATCTGCCACCACACTCTCCCAACTTGGCTCAATAACATTTCTCACTGGATGATCAGGTCGCTGACCCATCAGATTCACCCAATAGTTGGCCTGCAGCTGTCTTCTCCTCAGCCCAAGAGGCATTTCCCCAGTAATCACTTGCAAAGCGCACACAGGAGAGGACCGCACAGCTCCAGTACATAGTCTCAAGGCAGTAGCCTACACTACATCAAGCTTGGCCAGCACGGATGCCGCCGCAGAGGCATACACCAAACACCCATACTCAATCCTCGCCCTGATCAAGTATACATAAATCAATTTCAAAGAGGCCAAATCAGCTCCCCACTCTTTCCCAGCAAGACACCTCATTAAATTCAGAACAGTTTTACACTTATCTACAACCCTGGAGATATGAATTCTCCACGTTAGTCTAGTGTCAAACAACACACCCAGGAATTTAAAACAAGACACCCTCTCCACAGGACAATTGTACAGTTGCAGTTTCAGACTATCGCATATTTTCTTCCTCGTAAAAAACATTGCCTTCGTCTTCTCCACAGAAAATCTAAAGCCCCACTTTCTACCCCATTCCACCACAGTTGTTAGAGCTTCCTGAACTTCAACGTCCAAAAATACAGCCGCCACAGTTTCTTTATGTATCTGAGCTTTCCTAATTTCATTCTCAAGACATAAAACAGAGTCAATTGTGTTCCGACCCTTTCTGAACCCACTCTGATACCTTGATAGTAGCCCCTTTTCTTCAACAAAGTACATTAATCTTTCATTGACCAGTCTTTCCATCAGCTTGCCAAACTGTGAGGTTAAAGCTATTGGTCGGTAATTTACAGGGTTCATAGGATCTTTGCCAGGCTTCCTGATAGGCACAATGACCGCCTCCTTCCATCCTGGAGGAATACATCCCTCCTCCCACACCCTATTATATAAATTCAAGATTGCCACCAATCCCTCATCGCTCAGATGTGACAACATTTTATAGCAAATTTGATCTTGCCCAGGGGCTGAGTTCCTGCACCTCTCCAACGCATTCTTAAGTTCCAACAATGTAAAGGGGACATTATATTTGTCCTGCAAGTTCTCCTTCCTTTGACCAACCTCACCATACTGTGTCATTGTTTCCTCTCTACCTCTCCTTTCCTGATCTGAAAGATTGTCAGAACTATGTACCTTGCTCAAAGTCCTCACCATCATTTCTGCCTTCTCAGTATCAGACACAGCCAGAAGATCGCCATCCGCCAAAATTGGATAGTCCCACCCCCTCCTATTACCCTCCATTTTCTTAATCATACCCCACACCTCAGTAATTTCCACACTACTACCTATTGTGCTGCAATAATCCCTCCAGTAAGACCTCTTACTTCTCCTGATGACTCTCCTGCCTACTGCCTGTGCCTGCTTATATTCAATCAGATGATGAAAGTTATGAGTCCGTCTCAGCTGTCTAAAGGCCCTTTTCCTGGCTCCTACAGCATTCTCACATTCCTCATTCCACCAAGGGACTGCACTCCTAGCCATCTTTCCTGAGCTTTTCGGGATTGACTCCATGGCAGCCATATAAATCCTTCGGCGCAGCTCACCCTCATGCCCCTCCACATTATCTGTGCTTGGTACAGACCTTAGAAACAGGTCACTTAAGTCCCTAAATCTTTCCCAATCTGCCTTTTCAAAGACCCACCTCCCACCCCTCCCACCAGCCCTAAGGCTGACATCAATATCTATGGTACACACAACTGGATAATGATCACTCCCAATACTGTCTCCAAGGAGTTCCCAATCACACCTCGACGCTAACCCACTTGATGAGAGAGTGAGATCCAACACAGATTCCTGCCCCGTTCTAACATCAAACCTTGTGCCCCTTCCATCATTTAAACAAATTAAGTTCCTTTCACTCAGCAACTCCTCAATCACCTGACCATTACTATCAGTACTATTTCCACCCCACAAAGTACTATGAGCATTAAAGTCCCCAGTCCAAACCACATTCCCCCTATCCTGCCCCTCAATTTCCACTAGCTCGGCAAGACCTAACCGTTTGCAGGGGTTATAGTAATTGATGATAACCATCCTCCTAGAGCCCACCCATATTTCCACCACCACATATTCCTGTACCTGCCCCAGACCCAAAACTCGATATGGTATTCCCTGTCTTACAAAGGTAGCGCAACCCCCTCCAATACCCCCCACCCTATCCCTCCTAACTATTATGTAGTCCAACAAAACAAAATCAAATCTAGGCTGAAGCCAAGTTTCCTGAATACATATTACATCTGGTTCCACTATCATATCCTCCACAACCTTTTTAAACTCTTGCCCATTTGTAAGCAGACTCCTTGCGTTCCATTGTAGGATTATCATACTCCCCCTCTATCTACTTCTTGGCTTGCGTGTTCAGCAAGACAATCCCTTACTTCCTCCCATTTTAAGTATGTCATTCCTAAATGCTGAACTGCTGCCTTTGTTATAATCTGAATCCTCTCCGTTTTAGACCTCACTTCAGCTGTTGCATTAATTACCCCTGCAATAAAGATAACCAAGTCCCTCTTTTCCCCCTGCTCCCTTTTCTCTTTCTCTATGACATCTTCTTTTCTTTGTTTCCACACATTTCCTATAACTATTTCCTCTCTAATATTGGCATTTCCTCCACTATCCCTTTTTGTTTGCTCCACTCTTTTAACTGCTTCTGCATAAGGGACTCTATCCTTCCTTTTCACACTCTGTATCTCAGTCTCCCTTCTCATTACTTCACATCCCCAATAGGCTGCACTGTGTCCCCCTCCACAATTACTATATTTAGGCCTTACCCCCTCTCCACATTCCCCATAGTCATGTTCCCCGCCACACTTTGCACACCTTTTCATCCCTTTACACTCTTTCGCTACATGCCCAAACTTCTGACATTTAAAGTATCTCATTGGCTTCTGGATGAACTCTCTTACACTATACCTCATGTATCCAAAAAACAACTCCATAGGCAACTCTTTGGTGCTAAACTGCACCAACACTGACTCTGTTTCCTTTTTCTCTGCTCCCCTAGTTAACCGCTTTGCGCTCTGAACAGCATCACATTTTATTTTTTAATTTTTAACCAGCTCCTTCATCTCTATGTTTGGGGGAATCCCATATATCACTCCTTTACACCCTTGTTCACCCACTTTCACCACCTTAACCACCACTGCTTTCCCAACAGCTTGCAGTTTTAAAGCTCTTCCGACCTGCTCTTCAGAGTTACACCTTATTAGCAAATTTCCGTCATTCAGAATTTTCCCATACTTAACATCGCCAATCTGATTCTTAATTGTTTTCGTCAATTTGAGTGGATCCAACCCCTTCACTCCTGGCTCATCAAACCTCACAACAACAATCAATTTCTCCTCACTCTCTTGTGCTCCTCCACTCCCTTGCTCTCCTCTACTCCCTTGCTCTCCTCTACTCCGCTTTGCTTTATTTATCCTCCTTAACTGATACCTTACATCTTCCTGATCTATATCATCCATACTACTACCATCGCTACCCCCCCTACTATGCGCCATGGTAGAGAATATGTTGCAACCGTATCGTATACCGGACCTATACAGGCCGTCGGCCGACACTTCCGCAAAATACTCTCCCCACTTCTACCCTAGCTGTACTAACTACCTAATGAAATGTTGTGCACAAAACAAAAAACCAAATAACCAAAATAAAAGAGAAAAAAAACTGCAAGCTCTCTCCAAACACTGAGCTCAGAAGCATGCACCGTCTACACATCCAAACTCAACCGGAAACCCAAGCATTCCTCACCCAGCTGATCCTGCCTCCATATTGACGGTAGCCTGTGGTTTAAAAACACTCACTCACAGTTGATTAGGGGCAGCTGAGTTATTCACCTGCATCTAGTTTGCCTAATGAATGGGCTAAACCTAGGCTATTGTTTACTTTCTAGCTGGTGCTACGCTCAAAGCATTCCCCTGGGGACCTAATTCCCGAGGGCGTGGTTCCTCCCCCACTGAACGTAGTCACCCCGTGACAGTAATTTAAAGTGTCCTAAGCTAGCATAGCAGCTATTTAACCGTAACAACAAGGAAACAACCTCAGCTGGAAAGTTTAATTCCTCAAAATCAGCTCACCAATAAAAAGCAGTCTTGGGTTCAAAGTGATCACAACCACTTGTATGATGTTTAATGGCTTCACATAGATATTAAACAATCCTCAGATAAATAATGTGAAATCAACGGAGCAAGGGCTATTCTGATAACAATGTAATGTTAGCTAATGAGGGGTGAGAAGCTCCCCCTTGCTAATATTTAGTCTGCGCTGTTCGTCCAAAGCCAAATATATTCTTGGGGTTCCAAACATAGACCGCGGAACGTGTTTGAACAAGGGGGGGCCACAATCGCAAGAGGGGGTCACCAACATTTTAGGTCCGACATTATCCATAGCTAAGGCTATGCACGGCATACGAGGACACGCACGTAATGCCATCAGTCACGTCAGCCAGCACAGAACAGCGCAGAATAAAATGCACAAGAAAGGTACCTCGGTGGTCGGTGGTAACGCAACTGAAACTGCTTGCTTGTACCAGTACTAAAGAGAGAAAGAGAGAGAGAGAGAGAGAGAGAGAGAGAGCGAGAATGCGGATGCGGATGCACATCACTTTGCCAGGATGATTTTACTTTAAATGTCCAAACAGCCAACAACACTAATAACCCAAGTCCAAAATATGCCAGCACAGAAGTGCGCAAATTGCCAAAACAGTCAAAACAGCACAGAAGGCTAGCCTACATAGATGAATCAATGGTCGTGACTTAAGCCCACAACATGCCATCACATAACTGTGCAGAATAAAATGCTCAATCAGCCAACAATACACAACAAAAGCACCACAGTAAGATTTTAACTCAACATAAACTCACTTGTATCAGTACAATGCAGTATAAAAACATTGAACAAAGAAGAATGCACACGGCGGTGCTAATAAAACCATTGACCTACGCTTAAAACTTCCCAAAGGCCTGCCTGCGTCTGTCATTGGCCTGCACAAACTCCTTAGCGATGGCTGTCATGTCGATGTCCTCCAGAATGTCACGGTGAATATGGCAGTTCATCAAGTCATTCAGTCTTTTTTGTGTCATTGTTGATCGGAGGTATGATTTCAGTCGACGAAGTGTGGAAAACGAACGCTCTGCTGATGCCGTACTGACTGGGATGGTGAAAAAAAGTTTCAGAAGTTTGTGTACTTCGGGCAGCAGGTCTTTTGCGACGGGAACAGCATTCATTGCATTGCTTATTACTCTCACTGACAGTTTGACATTTTGAAGTGCAGATGTCTTAATCGTGTCTGGCAACATGCGCAACTGTGCGGAGAGTTGATCAAAGTCAAAATCTTTGTATAGAGACGTAATGGATGATGGGAGTGTCACCTCATCCCCGTTCCCAGCTGCACAATGTCTAGTGCATCTCGAATCATTTTGCATTTCTTTGCAGCATCTTGAAGGCAGAGGTTTAAACAGTGCGCCAAACAGTGCACAAATATTGCTGCAGGATTTTGCTGTTTAAATCTAGCAGAAACTCCCCTCAGATGGCCGGCCATATTAGCAGCACCATCGTAAACCTGCCCTCTGCATAAACCCGGTGACACATTGCATCTGGTCAGAATGTCGTTTAGCACATTAAAGATGGTCTGCGCATCTGTCTTGGGTAAATCGAAAAGCCCAATGAAATCCTCACGAACTGTGTACGCATCGTCAACCCATCGAAGCACTGTGACAAGCTGTTCTTTGTTGGATATGTCTCTGGATTCATCTGCGAGGATAGCATAATGTCCATCCCGAATAGGTGACAGCACTTTTCGTAAAACATCAAGTGAAATCAGGTGAATCATTTCATTCACTATGTCATGAGACATGTAGTTTTTGTCACTGAGCCATCTGCTAATTGACGGACAGACCTCTGATCGGAGCTGCATCAACTTGTACAAGTTACTGTTCTCGGGCTCGTTGCCGTCTATTGGAATTCCCTGGCCCGCCAGAAAACGTAGCGAAGATAGCTGCTTCAGCAGCATTTCTCTCTTAAGCTTCTGGTTTGACTGTAACTGTGTGTCCAACTGAGCTGCTACGCTGGGCTGCTGGGACACCAGAGTTTGAAATTGAGCAACACTGTCTTTGTGATGCTTGCTGTTTGTATGCTCCCTGAATGTATCTACAGCATTTTTCCAATTGTTGAAACCGTTCACGGCAAAAGCAGGCTCATTCTTACTCACCGCTAGGTTTTTCTTAGCACAGCAGCGACATTGCGTGCAGAACAGTTTCCCTCTGGTCTCACATAGAGTCAGCCAAGCAAAATCCTTGAACCACTGGTATTGCAAGGATCGGGTGTGTTGTGAAGAACCTGTCCCTTGCACCCTCTTGGTTCTTTTTAGCACATCGGGATTGCTTGGTTGATGAGGCGTTGTAAGATCCCTGCAGCACTCACTTGAGCAGTTCCCATGGCTAGCCTCAGCTAGATTTGGTTCGGTTAGCGTAGTTGGAGTTGAAGAACATTCCTCTCTGTTGCTTGGTTGGTGGTCCACAGTTGAAGGTTGGGGTACAGCTGTCCCATCAGGTGATGCTGCGCTTTTTATTTGTTTTCCTTTGATATATTCAAAAATGGTTTTGTACCTTTTCATTTTGATATTCCAATCCACGCCACGAACAATCTCTGCAGTCTACCACAATCACTAGTTCTACTTCTTTCGCACGATTTTCAGTGCTGCACAGTTATAGGTCTACATTTTGCAACATTCATGCATGACGTGAACAATATTGGTTTAGAAATACGCTTGATTAAATTATTACAGCATGGGTTGTGTTTAAGTTTGATCTTGTCGACAGGTTTTGAGTTGAAAAAAAAACATTCATTTATTTTTTTAATAATCATTTCAAAAAGTTACCCGGGCCACGGCCCCCCTGGCCCGGCCGGTTCCGCGGTCTATGGTTCCAAATAGCAATTTAGCTTTGAATGTGAGTAGTCGATAGAGCTATCTTCTGTCATGTATTTTGAAACAAACATTTTAGCTTCAGCATTGGTCTCCCACCATTATTTATCACTTCACATTTCGATTGAAAGTCCCGTTTTCAAGCTCCCGCACGCCCCCTTCATTGAGGCAGAGATACTGCTTTTTCACTGCGGTTTTATGTCAGATCAGCAAGTCCAGTGGCGATCCTAGGTTTTTTGGGGCCCCAAGCAAAAATGTACTGGGGGCCCCCCTCTAACCGGTGTTTTTCACAAAAAAATAAATTTTCAATAGCCTACATCAACACAAGAAAACTGTGAACTTTATTTCACAAGTTACCATTTTCTACAAGATAATGGATTTTGAAATATAAAACCATTTTACAGTGTGTAAAAACTGTAGGAAGGCTAGCAGATAGCAAAATAATTTAAAACAAAACCAACCAAAAATGCTCTGCCTTTACAATTAACACTGCTGGCAATTACTTCAGTAATTTAGCACAATACAGAAAATACTGTACACTGCAATTAAAGTATCAATTAACTTAAATATACACATAGTTCAAAACAAAAATCTTATCTTTTAACATTTGGAAATTGTTCTATAAAAAATAGGCATGTCTTCTTCACAGTAACAATGTTACTAAGTACTTCAGTAAGAAAGTTGGCACAAAACGAAATGCAGGCCAATTGCAGTATCACCTAAAAATACTCATAGTCCAACACAAAAAGCAATATGTTCACACTAAGATTTTGAGACCTTAAACCACATTATGAAGTCACTGTCCATCAACACCCTTTCGGTACTGATTCTACCAAAACTGTTTACGGGCCTTAGCTTGTGCAAATGCTGTTGCCATGTCCTCCAGTGGTCTCCTCAGTTGAAGGAAACTTTCAGAAGATCAGTCGCGCGCAATGCCAGGATGCTTTATTTTCATTGGTTGCTGGATTAAATCTTACCCAGATACAACAGATACTTTTTTCTGATTGGCTATTGTGTAGCCCATTTCATTTTTTGGATTGGCTGATAAGTGGCACCTCACGTCAGAACTCCAGGTGATACGGGGAGACGTGCTTGATGAGGGCAGCGCGGCCAGGTCATGGTTTGCGCGCTGCGGCACATTAAATAGCCTAATGTTTTTTTTCAGCGTGAGAAATACGATGTGTGGCGGGAGTGCGTGATTAAAGACCGAAATGAGTGACTGTCATGCTCAATGCGACGGACTGACGGACTGACATTCACTGATGTTAAGTTAAACATACGGTTATGCTAAGGCGAATGAAGCTAGCAACATTTGGTCATAGCCTTATTGCATCGTTATTTTTCATTTTTATGCGCTTTTTTCACTTACCACTGTCTTGCTTTCTCTCCTCTTCCTCTTTTTTCTTCTTTCTTTTCTCACTCCCGGATGAATAGCTTCTCTTCATCTTCTTCGAGTTGCCATTAGGCCCACATCGTTTTGATAACCGAAAACAATGTACACGAATGAACGCTCAAAACGAAACCACCGCTTCTGTAGTTTAAAATGTCAGCTCTCTTTCGCCATCTAGTGGCTTGGGGGCCCCAAGCAGCTGCCTGCCTTGCCTTCTGACAAGATGCGCCTCTGAGCAAGTCTAAATGGCTTCTACACAGACGTGAAATACATAAACTATTCTATGGATAGAAAGGGCATATAATAAAAGTGTCTACAAATATTACAGTGGTAAAAGACAATGAGAAAGCAAAAGGCATGCAATCAACCCATGCAGTTAGTGAGGGAATGCGCAATCTGAAATGAGACGCGTGTCTCCTCTCTGTTTCACCAGAGCATGCGCAAATTCAGCGATTTTGATTATAAAAATGCTTAAAATAATTAATATTCTAAAGAAATTACATATATAGCACAGATCAGTAGATAAATATTAATATTTATTTTATGTTGACTAATGTTCAGTGCTTAGTGACCATGTGTTTGGGAATTTTTGTGTATGTCTGTGTATAATTGTGTGCAACAGTACAGGGAAAAGAGGAAATTATAAACTCAAAATACTGCAGTAATTTTGCAGCAAAAACGTGTCCTAATATGATCTAGATTGCATCTCAGAGCACTGGCTTTTGGGGGCCTCGGCGTCCCCCAGACCCCCCGCCCAAAAAAAAATGTTTTCAATGATGATGACTAAAAACAATAATAGCCTAATAATAATAATTACAATGAATTGTCTTTAAAGGCTTACAATTAAAGAATCAAAGAAAGAAATACGAACCGACGTTTATATGACTAGGCTATATTTACAAAAATGTAGGCTATGCAATTGAGCGAACTGATCCAATAGCCATTTATCCTTCTTCTCTCTCGTTTTGTATTCTGTGCAATGAAAATCAAGGAGCAAGTAAAAATCGAGGCTATAAATGTTGTTACTGTCAGTGCATTATGAGCCTATATCTAGGCCTATTTGTTGGAATGTGTGAACCAACGCAAATCAGGTAACTGCAACTTTGCAGTCTTTAACGAACATTTACGCAACATGTGTGTTGGCCAAAACAAAATTGCAAATGTTTTCAGTCAGATGATTTTTGTTTGCTTTAATCCCTGAGGTTGTTGCGACCGCACCACAGGGCCAGCTGTTCAACCTCCCACCTATATGCAGACTCATCATCATCACGGATGAGGCCGATGACTGATGTGTCATCTGCAAATTTTAGGAGTTTAACAGATGGGTCTCCTGAGGTGCAGTCGTTTGTGTAGAGCAGGGGTGGCCAACCAGTTGGAGACCAAGAGCCACATATCTGACCATGTTACAGCAAAGAGCCACATCGGCACACGGGCACATGAACACATAGGCACACAAACATTACCCATTCTTCTGACACACACACACACACACACACACACACACACACACACCTCTGCTCAGTCAGATTTGTCACACACCAACATGACGATGGAAATGTACTCCTACAATACCAAGACACAGGCCAGCAACGTAAAACACATCTGCACAAATGAGCATCACCCATCCCTTCCTCTCTCTCACACACCCACACCCACACCCACACACACACCCCTCTGCCAGACAGATGAATTGTAATGTAATTGCATGTAAATGCCACACCAACATGATAACAGAAATGTACCCCAGTAAGATCACAGGCCAGCAACATCATACATGGGTACACATCCCCAATAGTCTCTTCCTGACACACACACACACACACACACACACACACACACACACACACACACACACACTTTTCAAACATCAATATAGTGTGCACTTACTATGCATGTTGCTTAGTGAGACTTCTGGCATTCCTTCCCTTGAACAATCCTCCTCAAATCTGGCTCGTACTCCATTGTTGCCACTCGAAGCAGTTCTTTCAGATGGGTGTCATTCAGAACAGAGCGGTGTTTTGATTTCACGAATTTCAAGGTAGAAAAAACGGACTCGCAGACGTACGTTGAGCCAAACATTGACAGTATTTTCAGTGCAGCCCTTTTGACAGTGGGGTATTTGTCCATTGATACACGTTTCCAGAACTCGATGGTCCCTTCCATTAAAGCAGGTTTCAGTTGGTCCTCCTCAGCGAGATCAATCATCTCCAACTCAGCGGCTGCCTCATCAGCGACCAGCGGGGCTTTCAAACAGTCCGTATCCGCATTGAATGGGTCGACGAGGAAGGTGATTTGTGGCCTTTTCAGTTGTAGGTCACGGAAGCGGATCACAAAAGTGTCGTGCAGGTTTTCAACCAGAGTTGCATATCTGTCGCGTTGCTTCTTCAGGGTGGCACTGGTGACTTGCCCGCTAACTTTGAGCAGATTGGGGAAATGCGTTAAATCTCCCTTCTGAACGTGCGCCTTGAACAGCTTCAGTTTGTTGACAAACGCAAAAACACTCTGCACCAAATCAGGCAGCACTTTCATTTTACCCTGCAGGGTAAGGTTCAGTCTGTCCAAGTGGCTCAACATGTCAACCAAAAAGGCCAAATCCATGATCCATTTTGGGTCCGAGAGCTGTGGATAGTCCTTGTTCTTCTCTTCCATGAAGAGTTTCACGGCATCCAAAAGTTCGAAGAAGCGAGAGAGCACCTTTCCCCTTGACAGCCACCTCACGGTGCAGTGCAGAGGCAGGTCACCTGGAAGCTCCTCGTCCAGCTCTGCGATGAAATTCTTGAACTGCCGGTGGTTAAGAGCGTGTGTGCGGATGTAGTTGACTATTTCCATCACAGGTTTCATGACGTTGTCTAAATTCAATGATTTAGACACCAGTTGCTCCCTGTGGATAATGCAGTGGAAATTCCAAAAGTCGGGAAATGTTTCGTCGGCTTTGCACAACCCCACGAGCCCGTTCACGGATCCAATCATCGACGGTGCGCCATCCGTGGCTATGGCTGTGAGCTTATGTAGTGGCAGGTTTGCTTTCTCAAATGCACTGATCATGGTTTCTTTAACATCTACCCCTCGTGTTCTCTCTTTTAATGGCATAATGTCCAAGAGTTCCTCTTTGATTACGCACTCAATTGACACAGAGCGAGCAAATATCGCCAACTGAGGCTTGTCTTGTATGTCACAACTCTCATCCAATGCAACACTGAAATATTCACATGCTTGAAGGTCAGAGTGAAGCTGTGATTCAATAGCCGTGTTAATTTCAGATATTCTGCATTCTACGGTGTGGCGGGACAGTTGGAGGTCTGACGCCATGCGTTGTAGTTTGTTACTTTCAGGAGACAAGATTTCAACAGCGTCAGTTATGCATTTTTTTATGAACTCCCCTTCGTTGTATGGCTTTTTAGCCCGTGCGATGTTCCAAGCCAGTTTATATGATGCAAGCGTTACCGTCTCTGACTGATTCGTAAATTTTTTGAAAATTTGTACCTGCTTTTCTGCCTGACTTTTCAAAGCATTTAACTTGTGCTTTCGTAGCTCACTCCCTTTTGGGAAATCCTGGTCGAAGTTAGCGTGGAGGGTATTGAAGTGGCGGTGAAGATTGGAAGCCTTGTAATGCGCCAGTGACGACTGGCATATAAGGCAGAATGGCTTGCCATTGCGTTCGATGAAAAAATATAAAGTCTCCCACTCAGTTAGAAAAGTTCTGTTTTCCTCTTCGTATTTTCTTTTAGCAGTGCACTTTTTTCCTGCCATTTTAAAGTGAAGATCATAGAGCGCATTTGCCATGATCTCAAAATACCGTAATGAACGCAAGCGACGCACACTAACAAAATCACCGTATGACACGTAAGGAAAGCGAACACGCACATAAACACACACGCAAACACAAACTTGGACATGGACTTGAACATGAACGTAAGAGCCGCAGGACTCCAGGCAAAGAGCCGCATGCGGCTCGCGAGCCGCGGGTTGGCCACCCCTGGTGTAGAGTGAGAAGAGCAATGGGGAGAGCACGCATCCCTGAGGTGCACCAGTGCTGACTGAACGGGTGCTGGATGTTGTTTCACCCAGCTTCACCTGCTGCTTCCTGTCTATCAGTAAGTTTGTGATCCACTGACAGGTGGAGGCGGGCACAGTGAGCTGGGTGAGTTTGGTGAGGAGGACTTCTGGGATGATGGTGTTGAACGCTGAGCTGAAGTCAACAAACAGCATCCTTGCATAGGTCCCTGGGGAGTCGAGGTGTTGAAGGATGTAATGCAGCCCCATGTTGACTGCATCATCCACTGATCTGTTAGCCCGGGAGGCAAACTGCAGAGGGTCCAGCAGGGGGCCTGTGATGGCCTTCAGATGGGTTAACACCAGTTATTCAAAGGACTTCATGACCACAGACGTTAGGGTGACGGGCCTGTAGTCATTCAGACCAGTGATGCAGGATTTCTTGGGAACTGGGATGATGGTGGAGCGTTTGAAGCAGGAGGGGACTTCACACAGTTCCGGAGATCTATTGAAGATCCGTGTGAAAATGGGGGCCAGCTGATCAGTGCAGACTTTCAGACAGGATGGTGTCACGCCGTCTGGGCCTGTGGCCTTCCTTGTCTTTTGTCTTTGAAATAGCTGGTACACATCCTCTTCACAGACCGTCAGTGCAGGGGGGGGAGTCAGAGAGGAGGGGGGAGGTGATGACAGGGGGTGCAGTTGATGGTGTGAAGTCTGAGTTGGAGTGGGTGAGAGGTGTGAATGTGGGGTGATCAAACCTGCAGTAAAACACATTCAGGTCATCAGCCAGTTGAGGGTTCTCCATGGAGTGGGGGGAGGTTTTCCTATAGTTGGTGATGTCCTGCAGGCCTCTCCACACTGACGCAGGGTCGTTGGCTGAAAATCTGTTTTTCAGTTTTTCAGAGTAGCTTCTCTTTGCCAGTCTGATCTCCTTAGTCAGTGTGTTTCTGGCCTGGTTGTATAGGATCCTGTCCCCACTCTTGAAGGCCTCCTTTTTGGCTTGACGAAGCTGCTTGAGTTTTACTGTGAACCATGGTTTAGAGTTGGTTTAGAGTCACAGTGTCTGTGAGTTCGCCCAGGGATGTGGATGCAGCCTCAACAACACCCCAGTCAGTGTAGTCAAAGCAGGCATGTAATTCCAGTTTTGCTTGTTGGTCCATTTCCTCACAGTTTTAACCAAAGGCTTTGCAGATTTTAGTTTCTGGAGGAGATGAACCGGGCAGTGATCGGAAAGTCCCAAAGCTGCACGTGAAACAGAGCAGTATGCATTCTTAAGTGTTGTATAGCAATGGTCCAGTGAGTTTTTGTCCCTTAATGTGCTGCCTGTATTTTGGCAGTTCGCGGCTGAGATTAGCTTGGTTGAAGTCACCAAGGATAATTAAAATAGAGTCCGGGTATTTTCGCTCCGTGCTGGTTATCAGGTCAGCCAGTTGCCGTAGTGCGTCGCTGACGCAGGCTTGAGGTGGAATGTACACACCAACCAGAATAAAGGAGGAAAACTCCCGCGGTGAATAAAAAGGTTTGTAGTTAATGGAAAGAGATTCCAGGTGAGAAGTGCATATTTTCCACAGCACTGTGGAATCTGTGCACCAACGTTCATTGATATAAAAACAGATTCCACCTCCCCTTGTTTTCCCCGTTAATTCCATAACACAGTCCGCGCGGTGGAGTTGGAAGCCCGGCAGATGAAGAATGTTGTCAGGGATGGACTCACTAAGCCAGGTTTCAGTGAAGCACAGGGCAGTAGATCCTGATAAGTCCCTGTTTATCTTGTTAAGGAGCAGCAGTTCATCCATTTTGTTGGGTAGAGAGCGGACATTTGCCAGATGTAGCGACGGGAGCGGAGTTCGGAACCCCCGCTCTCGCAGTCTAACCAGCGCTCCAGCGCGCTTCCCACGTCTGCGTCTCCTCCAAGCGCCACAGAGAGCTGCTGCCCCTCCGACCAAAATCTCCAAAAAAGTTTCTGGGTCTGTAAAATCCGGTGAAAGAGTTTGAGAAATTGAATGTCTAACATTCATAAGTTGTTCTTTGGAAAAAGTTATCTTAGTTGGAGTGCTGATGACCGTTTAAATAAACAAAAACATAAAAAGCACGAGAGAGCGCAACACCAATCTAAACACCAATCTAATTTGTTGTGTGTGTACATGCACTTTACGTTCAATTATTTTTAATTTTATATTTCTACTTTTTATTTCATGTATGTGTACAGTATACGTATGCAATGGCTTCATGCCTGCTTGCGTTTTCAATATTCAGTATTTGTAACATGGAAACTGACCATATAAAGCTCCTCTGGACTATATTCACTTTCTGGGGAGGCTTTTAGGCCTATTGCATTAGCTCAAGTAGAGGTTATTGGATTGACCAATCAAATGTAGGAGTGTCTATACGTGCAAATGACATTGATTCAGAGGCAAACCCAAAAGTATAATGCTTGCACAATTTCCATTGGTTTGTTCAGTTTTGTCAGATTTTATGCTAATAATAAACCATAATTCAGTCTTTCGAATAGCCTTCAGAAGACTTGGAAGGAGACATTTGGAGTGGGCAAGGTAAGAGTAAAGAAGAGAGGAAGGAAGAAAGGAAATAAATAGGATTGATGAAGTGAACTCTGCACTAACATGAAGCAGAGTCTGACAGCAGAGTATGTGTCTGACATGCAATGCTTTTGCTCTGTGTTTGTGTGTGTGTGTGTGTGTGTGTCTGTGTCTGTCTGTGTGTGTCTGTGCAATGCAAACATACCTACATACATAGGCATATTATGTGTGAATGCATGTGTATATTTCATATTGAACTGGCTCCCTGACGATGCTCCCTGCCATCTCAGCACAATTCTACACACAGCCAACACACATTTTTTTTATGTAATTTAGTTTATTAGTTAATTAATTAGTACATTTTTGCTACACTAGTACAGTCTGAGGTCAGTGGCCACCACAGTGGAAACATGATGCAATACTTAATGTTTTGGCCCACAAAGCCTTGCTGGCTCCGTCAGTGACGCACATCCACTGAGGTCAACCAGTCTTGGCAAGCCATGCTTGTTTATCACACGACAAGGCAAATATGGTGGCGCAATTAGGCAGAGCCTTTGGGCCTTGGGGTTAATAATTAATGAGGTTGTTAATAAATGAACAGGGGAGAAATGAGAGGAGCCTTAACGGCACTCTGGGGACTGATGCATTTACAGTGGGGAATTAGTGGGACCCAATTAATGAATGTGTACAAAACAAATGTTCCAATTGCTCTTATTTTTTAGCCACCAAATAGGTGGAAGCCCCACTAGATGAAGTTATTACATATTGGTGGTGTTGGTAATAGGTGTTGACAAATTGTTGCATAAATGTCTATCATGATGATTTTGTGATGCAAGAAATACAGTGACACAATGACACTGACACCTACTGGCCATATGTCAGTTTTGCACAGCACAGCATTTCATGGAGGTCAGTAAGATTCCTGGAAAACATCTTGGCCCTGGGAATGCATGCTGCAATTATATCTAGGTACAGAATGATATTGGACGACAACAACAACAAAAACATGACTCTTGATAAAAATGTGTTGTTCCACACAACCCATGTTTATTACACTGAACCACCATTGGTGGGGTGTAAATGAAAGACGTAGGAGCTGGTAAAATGGGGCGGAAATTATGTCTTATGTTCTGACATCTTTCTTTCTTACAGTTTTTTTCAATTATTTTCACACTTGGTTCAATACCATGTACACTTTATCAAAACACTTAACACATCCAGCATATCAATAGACTATGTGTACTAAACTGTGGATACTTTTCCATTGCTTAGATACAAAATGCATTCAATGACCACTTCTTGCAACTACAGCAATTTTTGCAGATATTTAGATACTCTGTTCAAAACAGTTAACTTTCAGTTCAAAACAAGACAAAATTAAGATCACTGTAGATGGAAAGATGCTGTATTTTCACAGACTAATTAAATTATACACTTGAAATGAGACAGATTATCCTATAATTTTTGCTGATGTATTCATAAATGTATTCAGTTTCCTGCTTTGTTTTGTTTGTTGGCAGCCTTGTTACCAACTATACTGTACAACTATACAACAGTGGTGCAGTACAGCATTTGCGTTGAATTTTCACATTGCAGACACTTAGTAGCTTTACCGCGACATGCGGGATTAAGAGACGGTGACTCCATTCATTCACACACATGCACGCGCAGCCACCATTACGCGATATACAACATTCATACATGATATTTGCATACACCTGCTGTTGCTCAATTATACTGATATACAGTACATACTGTTTACCCACCATCTCATTAATTTATCATGTGCATTGCAATAAGATTCATAAACTGGTTAACATGTACTCACACTTCCTGTTCTCACGCTCTTACATACTGGTCCCATTGCGAAAGCGCTCGCATTGGGATGTCACTTTTACATTGTGTCACCAGCGGAGGGAGCGGGGCATAATGTCACAGGGGTGTTTGTCATGTTCCCTTTTCACGTTCGTAATTACTGTGCATTGCAGGGTTTTTATGACCGCCGCACATGTATAGCGGCGCACATGTATAGCGCCACCTAGTTAAAAATTTAAAAGCAAAAATGAGGTGTTTTAATCGAATATATGTCAAAGTGCTCGAAAAATTACCAAATTTGCCAGGGACATCAAGCCTGTAACCGTCCATCTTCGGTAGAGTTTTTGTCCATGGATGGAGCAAAATGGCTCTGTAGCGCCCCCTAGAACATTGCAAAAAACCCTGTCCATTGGGGTTATTTTGGCGTAGCGTGACAGAATTTGGTACACGTCTTCATCATGCTTGGACGCACCAAAAAGTCTCTTGACGCCATGGTGGCAGGTCCACAGGAAGTCGGCCATTTTGAGTGGAAGATGCGTTTTGACGGCGTTTGCACACCTCGCATCTGATCGAACTCCTCCGACAAATTTAATGGTAACGCCTTGAAATGTGGTCAGGTTACTCTTCAGCCATGGGCGACTAAAAGTTATATTGGATTTTCTCATTAGTCGGAAGGTGTGGGTGTGGCAGACCCTCAAACTTTGCCAACTTGTTAGTGCTGGCCACAAAACACAAAGTCTCTTATAACTCTTGCGAACATTGTTTGATCCAGAGAAAATGTCTTAGGGTGGACGCTGGCCTGAACCCGTACATATGCCTGTACATATGCCTGACTGATACCACCTATAGCGCCACCTGTTGGTGGTTGGAAACTTCACTTTGTTTCCACACCTCTTTATGTGACCTGTTTTAACAAACTACATTGCAAAAGTAAAATATACCAAAACAATCCACAAAAAAGTAGTACACAAAACATTACATTACCAAATCATCAAAATCTATCACATATAATTCCTTTCATACATAAAAATGAAACACAAACCAATTTACACACACAAAACACATAAAAACACACAAACACACCGACAACCATGACTCATTCTGTTTTAAGCCTACTGAACAGTTCGGCGGTCATATTTTGTAACGCTTTGCGATAGGTCTAATTTAATATACATTTCTTGTATTAAATTAGTGTTGTTCAGAATGAGCAAGATGTGCGATGATGCAACATATTCATGGGTCAACCCTATTTGGCCAATTAGTGGCAATAGCTAGGCCTTCTTAAGAGGCTGGCTCAGTGTCATTTGGGAGGTTAAGAGTGAAGGACAGCTTTCCTGCTGAGAGGAGCTGTGCGGGAAGGTAGCCTAATCCTGTTACATTTGGACATGGAATCTCTGTTTTGTTTGAAGTACTTTGTTTTGGTGCTATTATTACTTTTGCTCAAGTCCACAACCGGGACAGAAAAATAAATATTGTTTGAGCTAAAAACGTAAACGACTGCTCCTGCACTTCTTTTTTCCACCATCTCCGAGTCCACATCCCTAATCGTGGGCTGGCCTCGGCGGTCACTCAGAAAAATATACAGTAGAATTCTGATTACTATATTTACAGTACTTACAGCCTATTGCAGTATGTAAGGGATAACGGCCGACAAGCTGTACAGTTCTACAAAGGTAATGGACGCTGCTCGGCGAAGTCCATTATCTTTTTAGAATTGGACAGCTCGAAGGCCGTTACCCCGCTTATCTCCTGTTTACAACATCCAAAAATGTTTTTATTATTATTTAGAATTTCCTTTATCTTTAGGAAACTTAATATGCATAATAACCTGATGAATTCTTAATTTGAAGCCTAGTGCTCCCGTTAGAGAAACTAGTGCGTTTTTTGAAGAAAGAAAAAAACGTTACGTTGGTTGTCAATGGTAACCATTCAAGAGCATTGATATGGAACGGCGATTTAACTTTTCTACTGGGACTACGTCCAAGGTGTCCGGTTATACGAGCTTAATGTACACCCCATTAGCCAATCAGAAAACAGAATTTTGTTCCAGAGGGAGATAATTGTATATAATCAACACACTGGCCCACAGAGGTGGCAGGGGAAGAATATTCACTGCAGAATAGATGACCTTTTACTGTATATTGAAGCCTGTCATTTTGAATTTGTCGTCTTGTCTGTGTGTTGTGATATATTGCGACAACATGTGACAGAGTATCATAAAGCACTAATGGGCTATTTTCTTGTCTGTTGAACTCAAAACAGCTCAAAACAAACTGTCCTCTTTGGATTCAACAGTCCCAGTTCTAGTCATCAGCCCGATGCACCATGACAATAGCATGAAATTAATTTGTCCTTTGAGAAATCAAACTGCAAGTGACATGTTTGCACAGAGAAACACAAGTTGTTGGCTGCACAGCTGCTGCCCAGAGAAGTGGATAAAGACCCCCAAACCCAGAGCACTGCACCCCTCAGTCCACTCCCATGGTAAGGCTTAGACTGGGAGGCTGCAGAGTGTCCTCTAGTCTTTGCTGAGGTTGTTTTGGTTTGGTTGGATCTGAAATGGAAGGGTATTTTGTGATCGCGTTTTTGTGTTGTGAAATTAGAAATTGATGGTTATAATTCCTAAAAAATATAAGTGAATATAAAATTATTTCATGCAGCTTTTATTCAGTCATGCTGTATTTTGTGATATATATAAATGTTTAATATGTGGTAATGTAGACACAGTTTGAATGCTAATTGAATTTTAATTTAATTACAGTTTTTCTAGATTGCTTTGGCACATTTTTCTATTTACTGTTTACTTTTTCCAAACAGCCCGCACACAGCCCTTAACAGAGGACAAAATAACCAAAACACTATATGATGTTTGCAGAATGACACCACCTTCTCAAACCAAACTACAATTTGTGCTCAATTGAAAATGTATGTTTTCTCATTTATTTAACAATGAATAACAAAATTCTATACTCACAGTATTGACTGTTTTACCACTGACAACATACTACAATTTGTGTTTTGTACTGAGCGCTCTAATTTAGGGAATATACTGTCAGAATTTAGTTGAAATCTGAATATTTGTTTACAGTAAAATATTGCAGTTCTGTCTTTGTATGGCTAAACAGGGGCGCTGGCAGGAATTTTGGGCCCTATGAAAGATTTTAGGGGAGAGTCCTGTTTGCGCGCGCAGCGCGCGACAATTTTTTGGGGTGCCCATTTGAAATAAATCTTCATTATCAATGATAAATATATTGTATAATGGGCTGAAATGGAAGGCACCCAATGCATTCACTTTAATTATGTCAAATTAAGATTCACTAGCATTAATAACTGATTATAAAAACCAACATTCTATAGGTAGGGACTGATATTATTGTTTCGAAATACTAGAGAGATATATTAATGCAAAGAATAGAGAGATGTCGGTAGTTATTTCTTGTATTTCGAATTTGCTCGTTCACACTAACAAAATAGCTAGCTAGCTTGCTAGCTTAGTGTTAACATAGCCCACTACATTACAATATTCCCTTTCATTAACCTCAAGTAAACCTACATTTGAGCAGGTAACAATCGTTAACAACTACAGATAACAGATACAGCCACATTCTGTAACTACCTGTACTTACAATTTCACTCCTTGCACCGTTTACTTTGAGCTAAACTCCATGGCTATAATCCTGGCTGTCTTGAAGGGACGTTAGGCAGAAACAAATACATTGTAACGCTGGTTGCACAGGTAATGCAGACGCAGACCACTTTGATTGACTGACACACGCACACATTGTTCAAATCATACGCTGGACACTTTATTAGTATTTCTACATGGGTTTAGATAATGATCAGGCTATAATAAGACCACATCGGCTATGTGTTTGGTGGTTGGTGTAAACCGGGACATATTAGCGTCCCGACAGGTTTTTGCCGGGACGCGGGACACACAACTCAAAATCGGGAGGGTCCCGCTAAAACCGGGACGTCTGGTCACCCTAGGTTAAGACCTGACCTCAGCCAGCCCAGCCGCTCTGTACACCTGCTGCCTGCCAGTGCCAGCATCTCGCATTTCGGATGCTGTTCGATTCAACGCATCGCGCGTTGCGGCCGAACCATTTCGCAAGCGCTCAGGGGGAAGGGCAAATGACAATATGTTAAATAACTAACGAAAACGTTATGGAAATCGACAGTTGTGAGTTTAATACGTTAATTTCCAATTACCATTTCTTTGTAATGAGACATTTTTTTAAAAAAAGGCAAGAATATTAATATTATATTATTAATTGCCATCCGCGGGCCGTGGGCCGTGCTGCGTTGGGCTGGGCCGTTAGAATCAGTACCACCTTTCCCCGCCAGTCAGCGCCCCTGTGGCTAAATATTACACATATTCTTAAACAGGGCCTCTCAACACCATTGATTAACATTTGACACAAATTATTTTATCGCAGTCATCTTTCCACATTACATGTATACTGTAAGAAGCCAAAATGACAGGCTTCAATATACAGTAAAAGGTCAAATCTGTTCTGCAGTGAACATTCTCCCCCTGTCACCAGTGTGGGTCAGTGTGTTCATTCTGTACAAATAGTGCAATAGGCTGTAAATACTGTAAATATACAGTAATCAAAATTCTACTGTATATTTTGTAAATTACTTTAGTGAAACTACAGCACTAGATTGTATTGTGGCAACACACTTTACAAAAGTATAGAAATGGTTGTTGCCAAGAGTGCAAATACAGTGAAACAGAGTACAGTAAACTGACTGTAAAGGCCAGCAAAGTGTCATTGTCATTACGGAACGTACGAACATTGATGCCACAGTATGACTGCTCAGGTTTGGCTGAACCCTTTGGCCAGCCGCTCTCATGTAGAGGTCATGATCAATAACCTGATCAATGATTGTTGCCCTTATTTCATTTGAGAATCTAACATGAACTCCAGGTCCCCTGACAGGGGTCCCTCTACCACGGCCTCTTCATTGTCCATATCATAGTCCTTGATGAGTTTGTTGGTGGCGCCCTCCTCGATCCATGCTTGGTATCAACTTCAATCTATTGACCTCTGAGAACTACTTGATTAGTTGTGCACATAGAGTTCACACAGGTGCTGACAATATTAAGGAAATATTGAGCAGTTTCAGTAGGCTGCTACTATGTGTCTACAATGTGTTGACATGGTTATTCAATTAGGTTTTAAGTCTTTCTCTGAGAAGTGTGTTAACTGTTTTGAAAAGTGTGTTAAAACTCAAAGAAATCTGTGTGAAAGCAATGAGAAATAGTTAACCCATTCACCAGACTCTTGCTGTGCAAAGAAGGTGTATGCATTAGATTTAGTTGCCTCATGATTCTCTAAATGTGTGTAAGCAATCGAGAAAAACTGTAAATGAATTAAATTGTAGAATTGAATTGTAGAATTACCACTCCCATGGTAAGGCCTTACACTGGGAGGCTGCAGAGTGTCCTCTACTCTTTGCTGAGGTTGTTTTGGTTTGGTTGGATCTGAAATGGAAGGGTATTTTGTGTTCCACGTTTATGTGTTGTGAAATTAGAGATTGATGGTTATAATTCCTAAAAAAGATAAATGAATATAAAATTATTTCATGCAGCTTTTATTCAGTCATGCTGTATTTTGTGATATATATGTTTAATATGTGGTAATGTATACACTTAAAGTTTGAATGCTCATTGAATTTTTATTTAATTACGTAAATGAATTAAATTGTAAAATTGCCATGTATGTGTGTATATAGTGTATGTATGTACAGTATGTATGTATGTATGTATGTATGTATGTAT
The DNA here is from genome assembly GCF_963457725.1 of Sprattus sprattus. NCBI lineage: Eukaryota > Metazoa > Chordata > Actinopteri > Clupeiformes > Clupeidae > Sprattus > Sprattus sprattus. The sequence goes on along the minus strand of NC_137928.1, from coordinate 25,875,330 downwards.
GTATGTATGTATGTATGTATGTATGTATGTATGTATGTATGTATGTATGTACAGTGCCACTTTAAAGTATGTGAACCCCTTGAGCACTTAAGAGTTTTCTGTTGTTTTACCATGATTTTTCATTTTTTCATCACCAATTTCCATAGATGAAATGTCAGGTTAATGTTTATCATTTGCATGTACTTGTTTAGAGGGAATTGTTTGAGTAGCCAAAAAACTACATGAAACATGGAATAAGTGTATTTTCAAAAGTAAGTGAACCCCCAGCTGGATTGGTAAAGTCAAACAGGTAACAGATTCGGTGAAACATATTTGGGTGCTTAATTAGTCAATTAAGCAAACCAATCAACTGAGACATCCTTAGAAAAAGGGTTGGGCAACACAGATTAAAAGAGAGAGGAAACCAACCAAACTACTGTACTGCCAAGGTGTACCCACACAGATCAACAATGCAGAGAGGAAACGAGATATCCGAGAACATCAGGAAGAAGGTTCTGACAGCCTATCAGTCTTGGGAAAGCTATAAGACCATCTCCAAAAGATTCCAGCTCCATCCATCCATCCAAGACAAATAATTTAGAAATGGAGGGCATTCAACATGACTGCATCTCTACCTAGAAGTGGATGCCCATCAAGACCATCACCAAGAAGCACCAGAAGAAGAATAAATCAGGTAAAAGTCAACCCACACATCACCTCTAAAGAGTTTCAGACCTCTCTGGCAGCATCTGGGGTAAATGTACATGGGTCTACAATCATCTAACCTGACATTTCATCTATGGAAAATTGGTGATGAAAAAAAATGAAAAATCATGGTAAAACATCTCCACAACAGCGTCATCTGAATCTGGTGGGGCAGTGCCCCACCTGCCCCTTATGTAGAAATGCCACTGTGTCAGTGGTAAAAAAGTCAATACTGTGACAGTGCTGCACAAAAGTTGAAGTGATGGTGGCAGATGTTGATATTGATAGCTGTAGTTTGAATGTTGTTATCCATTGTTAAATAAATGAGAAAACATATATTTTCAATTGAGCACAAATTGTAGATTTTGATGGAAATGTTTGGTTTTGGTGGGTGTGAGACAAGTTTTGAGAAGGTGGTGTCATTCTGCAAACATCATGTGGTGTTTTGGTAATTTCATCTTCTGTTAAGGGCTGTGTGTGAGCTGTTTTGAAAAAGTAAACTGTGAATTGGAAAATGTGCCAATGGAGTCGGGAAAAACTTGGAGACATGGAGTTGTCTTGAGGTATATAGCTGAATTTCATATTTACTGTATTTCATTTTATATTACATAGTTTATGTGTACGAGGGGTCATACGTGTTACTTTTCCTTTGCAATGCAACAATAAACTGTGCAAAAATACAGGATACAGCGACAAATAAAATATGCATTTTGCCATGCTTCAGGTTGTCTGTGTTTGTTAGGTAATTGTACTTTGAGTGACAAAGTACTCTTCCTGAGAGTCTGCGTGTGTGTGCGATTTGTATGTCTCTGTGTTGTGATGTATTGCGACAACATGTCACAGAGTATCATCAAGCACTAATGGGCTATTTTCCTGTCTGTTTGACTCTAAGGGAAACAGCTCAAAACAAACTGCCCACTCTGGATTCAGCAGTCCCAGTTCTAGTCATCAACCCAATGCACCATGACAATAGCATGAAATTAATTTGTCCTTTGAGAAATCAAACTGCAAGTGACATGTTTGCAAAGAGAAACACGAGTTGTTGGCTGCACAGCTGCTGCTCAGAGAAGTGGATAAAGACCCCCAAACCCAGAGCACTGCACCCCTCAGACATGTGTCCACTCCCATGGTAAGGCCTTAGACTGGGAGGCTGCAGAGTGTCCTCTTCTCTTTGCTGAGGTTGTTTTGGTTTGGTTGGATCTGAAATGGAAGGGTATTTCGTGTTCCACGTTTATGTGTTGTGAAATTAGAGATTGATGGTTATAATTCCTAAAAAAGATAAATGAATATAAAATTATTTCATGCAGCTTTTATTCAGTCATGCTGTATTTTGTGATATATATGTTTAATATGTGGTAATGTATACACTTACAGTTTGAATGCTCATTGAATTTAAATTAATTAAGTAAATGAATTAAATTGTATGTATGTATGTATGTATGTATGTATGTATGTATGTATGTATGTATGTATGTCTGTATGTATGTATGTATGTATGTAATGAGATTTTTTTCATTCTCTGCAGTCCCCATCAGTAACACCTTTGTGTGCCACCCTGCATCATGCAAAACCTGACCAACATTCAGGTTAACGTCACGTCCGACCGGAGTGTGACGGTAATCGTGAAAGTGTGCGTGGTCATCCCCATCTTCAGCGTCTTCCTCTGCTTCATCATCCTCATGCTGCACACATTTGCGTCCCACCGCCACTTCCTGGAGAGCCCGCGCTACATCCTCTTCACCTACATGCTGGTGAACGACACACTGCAGCTGCTCACCTCCGTGTTGCTCTTCCTGTTCGTCATGGCGCAGGTCAACTTCGCGCTGGTCTTGTGCGCGCCGCTTCTATTCTTCTCCACGGCGACCTTCCTCAACACGCCGCTCATCTTGGCCGTGATGTCACTGGAGCGCTACGTGGCCATCTTCTACCCACTGCAGCGGCCTGCTGCCTGGCGCGCCGATCGCATCTGGCTCATCATCCTGGCCATGTGGCTGCTGAGCTCCGTACAGCCGGTGGTGGACTTTGCCATCAGCAAGCCGCGCAGCACCGCCGACATCTTGACCACGCCTGTGCAGTGCAAGAGTTCAGTGCTTAACGTGTCACTGGCACAGACGCTCTTTAAGGTGGCTCTGAACGTGCTCTTCTTCGTTGTGGTGGCTGGCATCATCCTCTTCACGTACGTGCGCATACTGCTGGGCACGCGCACGATGCGGCAGGACCGCGCCTCGGTGGCCAAGGCGCTGCACACGGTGCTGCTGCACGGCCTGCAGCTGCTACTCAGCAGCTGCGCCTTCACCATCCCCTTCACCGAGCACCTGATTGTGCTGCATGTGGGCTGGCTACGCGAGCACATGTCCTTCCTCAACTACGTCTGCTTCGTCATCTTGCCGCGCGTGCTCAGCCCCCTCATTTACGGCCTGCGCGACGAGAGCCTGCGCAGATACATGAAACGATCCCCGCTCTGTTGCTCCAGCAGGGGCCAGCTTTCAGGCAGTGTCGGCCCCAGGTCAAAGGGCAAGAGCCTGAAGAAGTGACAGGAAGCTCTGGCTGCTTTCACCTTTGCTGCCTTGAGTTCAGACTAGTGTGACTATAATGACTATTGTACAAGAGAATACAAGATGAAAATGTACACATTTGCAATATATTTGAACATAAGCCACACAGAAGATTGACCAGTGGATGGTAGCACTGTAAATTGTTTCATGCAACGATACAATAGACACGTATGTACATACATGCATACGATTGTCTGTAAATAATCCTGCAAACATGTTGTAATTTAACTGTTTGCTGTCTGAAATGTGTTAAACAGTGACAAACACAAATGGGGCTGATTCAATTAGGTGTGCTTTTGCACATCTGTTTAGTGGGTTATTCTATAGTCAATTAAATCCAACCCTGTTAGGGGTTTGGCCTGTAGAGGACAGGAACACTCACAGTTCAAGGGCAATTCATGATTTTTGTGTGTTTGTTTGTTTGAGTGTGTTTTTGTTTTGGCAAAGTCTATTTGCCATTGTTTTCTTCCGGTGTCCGTTATCCTTTACATTATAACACCTATCACCAAACCTGCTCATTCAGTTTTGTGTACTTTCTTTGAACTATTGATGGTAGGGTAATGCTTTCATCAAATGACAAAAAAAACATCAAATGACAAAATGACTATAATGAACTTCTATACCCCGTGTGTAACCCATGTGTTTTCAATGCTGCCTGCGTGCCTGTCAGATCCACAGCTGCCCAAGGCTACCTCTGCTCACGGGTTTGTTGTCATCTACGTGAACCTTTGCTCATCAGTCAGTAAAACATTTTGCTTGGTTTTGTAACTTCCACCACTAATATTTTGGTTCATGATGCATACATTTTTTCCCATTCATATCGGTGGTTTTGTGGTGCAAAACCGCCACCTAGGAGTGATTAAATGTATTGCATCTTTGAGTTACACTACTTGAAATGATCCACTGAAAATGAATGTTACCTATTAAATGTCTTAATGTCCATCCTTCCAATAGCCATTGTATATCAGACAAAGAACAATGTACAATTTCTGTTGTTGATACATAGACTATACTGTTGTGTTGGCTATATGCGCTCAAATTTGTTTCAAACTATTACAGGCTACCTGCCATGGACATTGTGAGGATGATGCAGGCCTACTAGCTGTAATAAATCCTGCTGTGTAACAGGTTATGTAAGAAGAATTCAGTAGAAGAAGAAAATGATGATAATGATGGTTACTATGATGATGATGATAGTGATCGTGATTATATCAATAAAACAATATGATATCTATTGTATTGCTGTGTTGCATATTCGGATTGAAAAGCACTGAAGTGTGGTTCAGGCATACCGCTGTGTGGGAGACCGAGTGAGAGGGGTGTGCTCTGCCGAAGTACTCACTGCAAGGACTAAGCGGCGCAACTGTTAGGACTCTCGTTGGACCAGCGAAAGAATCGTGGCTTGCTTGATTTTTGTCAACTTTTTCTAGTGCTTGTTAAAGTTTGACCGAGAGCAGCAAGCCCTGGATTATATATTGAACTGCTTATTATGTTGTGTCATCAATTGACAGAAAATGTCAATCTATTTGAAATTTCTGACGGTATGGTTCGTAACCGGTCCTCTTGTAATTTCCACAAATGGTGAAATCTTTACGTCAATGATGAACGTAAGGCAAGCTATTGATACTGAAAGGAAACTTATTCATCATCTAAAATTGTACATAGAACATGAAACTGAGAGATTGAGTGATATTCAAAGGTAAGTGCAATGTATTTTATCTATCTATCTATTTATCTATTGTCTTTATTTGGTAGGCTGTTGTGCTAATATTGACTTGATATTAGACTCTCAATTATGCTCACTGTGATTATTCTGTGTGATGTTTTCATTGAAAATGTGCGTATCTATTAAAAATACTGTTTTAAATGTCAAATGCAGAGTGTGTCTGCAATTTGTACTATTGCACCAAACATAAAACTATTCACGGTGGGTGGCATAGTGAACTCACTACACATGAATCAAGATGCGTAATATCATTCATTCCAGAGGTGCATGTTTCACGTGTTTTAGTTTACTTTTGGGGGCTGTGTGTGGTTGCATCAGCTGCGACTTCCGTGGGAATGTGTGTCCGTCCACTATTTCCAGCCAGGACGCGCTAGAGAACCACGTGGATAACGACTCCGGTGTGAGCGCTCTAAAATTATGTATTTCTTGATGTCGGAACGACTGAGATAAATGTTTAAAAGAAACGATGTAGCAAGAGATACAGCATCCTCCTCCTCCTAAATTCGAAACGTGTGACAATAAACCCTCTTAATGAAAAAGGTGAAATGAGAAGAACTACAGATGATTGATATATTACAACTGGTTCCGTGTTTCCAACAGATTTTATGCGAAAGTTTCTCAACTGCACAGCGCGGTCTACAGAAGACTGCCGGGAGCGGCTGCTGCCAACCCTTTAGTGGCGTTCACGCTGATCAAGCGACTGAACTCGGAGTGGCCCAATGTGGTCTACAGCAACGAAGCCCAGGAAAACACACAAGGTGCTTCTGCTTAACAGCCCTGTCTAAAAAACACAGCTGACACTAACAGCTGTCCCCATCCCCCTTCCAGGAACATCCCTACTCCATCTCTCCTGTTACAGCTTATGGCCCTCTCATTATATGACATTATGGCTACTCTATGCCTTTTGTTGTGTCTTGTTTTGGGGCTCAGCCCTTAGGTCTGGCTATGGGAGTGTGGAGGGGAGCTTGCCTAAGCAGGAGGATGTCCAGGGGGCTGCCCAAGGCCTGATGAGGCTCCAGGATGTGTACGAGCTGCGCATGGAGGGGTTGGTCCAAGGACACTTCCAGAGGCTGACCAATCAGGGCAACACTGTCGACATCTACCGCCCCCCTGTGTCCATCCCTCTCTCTGGAGATGACTGCTTCCTGGTGGGGAAAGTAGGTCTGGTCACCAGATATCTGGTCACCTCTTCACAGTGGTCAATTTCTTAGGGGGATGGCCTACGACGTAGTGTCTTAATATTGAGGCGATAACTAACCTGCATTATTATTATTATTAACCTAAAACAAAGGGGTAGATGACTGAGGGGTGGTTTTTGTCAGATTTGAATCAGATTTTTCAAAATCATTGCCCCGCAATGCGAGCCCTGCCTCTAAATTTTCTTCACTCTGTCAAATACACATCTTTAAAGACCTCAACTCTGTTTTGCTTACGGTGAAAATTGGCTTAGGCCAAGATAATTTTTTGGATTCCCCTGCAAAATAGTCTCCATCCTTGTTTCCACCCCGTATATGGAGTTCCCTCTGTGGCAGGGCACGGCGGAGAGAAATCCAACACCAGGGCTGCCTCTAAGGCCATCCTAGCACGGGAGAATACCACAGCCAGAGGATGAGCAATGACTTTCTCATCTGCACTCTCTCTGGCTGAATGCTTAGGTGTCTCACTGAGGAGGCTGTGGAAGTATTTAACCCTCCCCCCAACCTCCCCCGTGCTTTGTATGAAATGTGGGGGGTGGAGTCGATGAGTTTCAATTCAGATGGTGTTGAGGGATTCACGCTCTGAGTCCTGCTTGTGCATGTTCTCTTTGCTCAAATGCGAAACAGACTTCCCACAGTGTCACAACAATCGGCCTGGCTGTCTGCTGTGTGGACTCCTCTGCTACTTGTCCATGCGTGAAGGGGTCTGGACGAGAGATCTCCGCACAGTAGCAGCATTGAAGATAGTGACATTTCCATTCGGCCTGACTCTATTCTCATTCTCCGGAGCTTCTAAGCACAGTGACCTTCACTGATGACTAAGTGAAGAGTGTAGTCTGCCAGGAGTTTAAGCATGTCTATTCATGAGTCTGTGGTGACCTTGTGGGTCCAGTCATCACTAAGTAATTGTCCCCACTGAACTGAGAACAAATCTGTGAACAGTTACAGCCTAGGCCTACTACTCAAAGCAATATGCCAGATTAAAGGTGTAGTCTTCGATTCTAAACCATTATCCTTTTTGTTAAATTCAGCATATTGCTCCTCACAGTCCGCATGCTGTCCATTCTGTGTACGCTTAAAAAACTGTGCACAGTCCTGGCTCTGGAAATAGGAATCAAATGCATCTCAGACCAAGCGATAAAGTATTCCAGCCAATCAGCAACGTTGCTTTTGTTATTTTAGATTGGCTGTTAAGTTCAAATATCAACAATCTGTCACTAGGATTGAGGACCTGACCTTTTAAGTATAATTGTCTATTTTGTTTTGCTTTTATTATCAAGCCATGCCGAATGTTACATGTCAGAGAGAAATATGTTGAGTCTCATTTTTAAATGATATAGTAGTAGTTTAGTGGACAAAGGTCACAATAGACCTTTAGCATTGATTCTCTCCCTTAGCCCTGTCTGAAACTGATTTGTGGGTAGGTGGCCTACGATGTGGAAGACTACTACCACTCTGTGTCGTGGCTGGAGGAGTCAGTGCGGCTGTTCAGAGGGTCAGAGACGGTGTGGAGGCCTGAGAACGAGGGCAGTTTGGAGGATGCCCTGGACCATCTAGCCTTTTCCCATTTCAAGGTGGACAGACAGGACTGTGTTATATTGCATTATGAGTTCACATTGACACACACAGGGAAAAAGTCTTTTGTCATATTGTGTCAATGTCTATGAATTCAAAATGATCACAGTATGGAAATGGGTTTTAGTGTGTCTTTACTAATAGACTACTTTGGATTTCATAGACAGCAGATGTCTTTGTAGTGTGCGCTGAATCTTTTTTTGCTTCTTTTTCAGACAGGAAACATTTCTTATGCACTGAGTCTCTCGCAGGAGTTGCTACGTCACGGTAAACCTCTTCAGCCATAACAGTTTAGCAGCAGCCCATAGCTTGAAAAAAGAGCAAAACTTTGGAAACAGCTGTATTTCATATCATAAAAAAAATGTAGCTGTTATTTTCCAGGTTTTGAAATTGAAAGTTTCAAAGAAAAGTTTGTCTTTGTTCTAACCGCTTAAATAATGATGCAATTCCTTCTTTTCCAAGTTTTTGTTCTAGCCAATATGTCTCAAAACATAAATCATCTTTTCGTATAATTCATAAGATCTGCCAACAGAAATACAGCAGCTTCACTGCCAATACTGATTGGGCTTATTTTTCATGAATTATGAGCTTATGATGGCTGCATTTTATAACCCCTATTTTATCAGCCAGTAATATCTCCTGGTTATACTGTATATCATATTCTCTCCCAAAGATCCCTTGAATGGACGAGTGCAGCTCAACGTGGAGAAGTATGAGAGGCTTCTTGTTGAGAATCCAGGCATGACCAACGCTGCCAGTGCTTTAAAGAGACCCTCCACTACATTTCTGAGGACCAGGAACACTTATGAGAGGCTCTGCAAGACGCAGGGATCTCAGGTACTCCCTCTGTTTGCGCACAGGGGTACAACCTTTTAGATGTCATCTCTCATTAAACAACTGCTTCATGAGACTTCCTGTTGAGACACATAGTTGCCAGGTGCCCACTTCTGTTTTTAGTTCAACAGCAAATCAAATGATTTCCATGTATCTCAAACAATGATGGAGGACAAGTGCCCTTGTTGTTGATGGCAGGAATAGTTTATTGCCAAGTCCAAGCCACTTGGCTAATATCCTATCTTCAGGGCCTGGACTGTGCACCAGCCAGTTTATTTAAACGCACACACTAGATTGACAGCCAGAATTTTGCTGAATTCAATGGAAAGTGTAGTGGATTATAATTAAACCCTGTCCCTTTAATTCTTTGTGTGCAGATGTGTCATTTCTGTCTGTGTGTCACAAACTGGAGACTTGAAACAAGAAATAGGATGCAAACGCTCAAGACGTGTTTTACTTAAATAAATCAAAGTGCCACGATGGGCAAACAAGGCAAAGTTCACAGGACTGGAGAAAACAGCATGTCTTACTGTTCACAAACAATTACACACAAAGACAAAGGAAAAGTCAAAGGCTTACATAGGAGCTTAATTAATACATTGGCTACAGGTGAGAACTAAACTAATTAACACAATGGCTAGAGGGGAGAACTATTCCTAATTAACACATTGCCTACAGGTGAACCAAACATCGAGGAAAGGAAACATCGAGGAAACCAAACATCGAGGAAAATCTAAGTAGTGAGGGAAATACTAAACACAGGAGAGGATGAACGGGCTGGAGTAGCATATGGAGCAAGAGCAGGAACAGAAACAGACGAGCGTGCAGCTAAGGTTGTGACACTGTGAAGAAAAAAAGATGACATCTCCGTTTAAACAACATGTTTGCCTGGCTCTCTGTTGATCTTGCACCACAGTGTATTAAACACCCTAATATAAGCAAAAGAAGGCTCAGTGTGTGACTTCTTTTGCTTATATTAGTGACTTATTTTAATTATATAAGGGTGTTTAATACACTGTGGTGCAGGATCAACAGAGAGCCTGGCAAACATGTTGTTTAATCGGAAATGTCATATTTTTTTTGTCACAGACAGACATGACACATCTGCACACAAAGAATTAAAGGTACAGGGTTTAATTATAAGGCTCAGTAAGTGACTCATCGTTTTTGGGTATGCTTACATCATGGTGTGTTTGAACGCCATCTGGAGCATGCCCACGTTTGTTGGCCGTGGTTGAGGATGAGGTGATGTCGTTCGCTAGGAGACGGTGAGGCATCGGGCACATGTGTTTACCAAGGCAAAGCCAGCTGTTTTTATGTCACCCTGCTCGAGCTCGAGGGGCTTTAATTAATCTAGCGTCAAATCTATCCAAGATGTATCTCTCTGGAAATACAGTGAGAATCGCTTCAAATCATCAGATGGTATTCGTCCGTTTGAAAAAAATATGGCCACCCAGTGTAATGGGTAAACAAGAGAGGAAATGTAGGACATATTTAGGAGGAAAAATATCGAGAAATAAAACAGTGGTTCCTTTTCCTCGGTGTTTCTGTTTGGCTTTTCTGTTTTCCCTGCAGTAATGAAGTTCATATGCTTTGTGTGTCGTAGCCAAAGCACTATGAGGACCCAGGGCTGTTCTGCGATCACTTCACCAATGGCAGCCCGGCGTTGCTCCTGCGACCTGTAAGGCGAGAGGTCGTGAGCTTACAGCCCTATGTAGTGCTGTACCACAACTTCATCACAGATGGCGAAGCAGAGAGTCTTAAGAAGGTGGCTCAGCCAGCGGTTAGTGTTGTCTGTCCTGCACCCCTGTGTTCTTGTATGTATGAGTTATTTGTATGCGAGATGATCCAACCTAGGCTTTGGGTTTCTGTACGTCCTATTTGCTTAGTTAGCATTGTCATGAACCAAGGACAAATTCATCTGAAGTCAAGTGTTTTTATCATCTGCTAGATTCTACCTTTTCCATTCAGATAAACATTGATATTTCCCTTTTGTAAAGTTAATTTAGTCAGTCTTATCTGAAAGATCTGATAGAAATGCTAAAACTCCCCTACATTGTTAGACATTATGTGAAACAGTCGTATTCAGTAACTATACCTAGTTTGGAATGCAAGCAAGGTGATGTACAATGCCTTTACTTTAAAATTACTTTAAAGACTGCAAATCTTCCTCTGCTACAGGGGTAGCGATAGCTCACACAAAATGTTTGGTTATTCAAACAAAAAAGTCAAATAATGTTGTGCTGGGCCAGGAAGCACACCGATGTAACTTGAAGGACACTTGGTATGTTCCCAAACTCTTAGCAGGGTCAGTTTCAGAAGAATAACCTATTCTGCTCCCAGCCTTTGCTTGGTCTTCTTTCTGCCCTCTGAATTACCCTCCGCTGAAAAGGACAGATCAGCAGCTCTCTTATGGACGTGGCTCATGGAAAAATATGTACTGACTTTCATACCCACAGAGTAATGTATTGTGTCACACTGTGGTGAATCGCTTAGTCCTATCTCACAGGGATGGCACTAAAACCATGCCTTTTCGACAAGTCTTGTCAGTGAGGTTTTTGGCACCGTTTGAACGAGTTTTCCACTATCCAGATCAAATGCAAAGCCTTCCACTTCACCACTTAAGTCATCAAACTGTATGACAACACTTCTCCACCGTGATTAAGAACAGGCTGGGCAAGCTTATCATCTCCTCTCCAGCTGGCCTCACCTTATCATCTGTTCCGCTTTGTCTTGGCTCGCCCTCTCTGGTTATTAGCCACTTGGTCTTTGTTACATTTTTTTGTGTGCAGGCGGAGACGCCAATCATTTATTTTTTTTCCCTTTTGGAATTCTCATACCACTGAACATTCCCACACTTGAAATGCAGAATTGTGGACTAAAGACCCAAGAATATTGTTACAGGGTTGCATCTCTGTAGCAAGTCTAAACAATGATGTGAACAGGCGCAGTTCATTTCTGCATTCTTGCTTCACTGAAGTAAGATGTTGGAAAAACATGTTAATCATATGTGAAGTCTAGATCAGAGACCTTCTTTCCATGTTACCTAATGGGATGTTTTCCTTTGTCATCAGCTGAGGCGGTCGGTTGTGGCATCTGGTGAGAATCAAGCCACCGCAAACTATCGCATCAGTAAAAGGTACGGCCTAAGCTATACCCAAGGAATCATTCAGGACTTTCCTTTAGTCTTCACTTTCTGTAAGATCTCAGTAAGTATTAATGCTAGGCCTGTCTGTAGCTCGTGGTCTGGTCTATTGCCAGCCCGCAGTGTGATTCTAGCATAGTTACCTGTATGTACAATCTAGTTTGTACAATCTTAATCCAGTATTCAGTACAGCAGCTGTAAAAACAAAACAATAAAAACTGATTGACATCATAATACAGACAGTTTTGGACTAACCTAGAGATGTGTTTAGATGAAGGTCTTTGGCAAAACTGTTGATAATTACCTCACAGCTGGGTGATGTTGCTTCTGTGTGTGTGTGTGTGTGTGTGTGTGTGTGTGTGTGTGTGTGTGTGTGTGTGTGTTTGTATATGTATGTATGAATGTGCAGTGCGTGGCTAAAGGAGACGGCCCACCCCATAGTTGAAAGCCTGGACGAGCGCATTCATACACTCACCGGCCTGAACGTGCATCATCCGTATGGGGAGTACCTCCAAGTGGTCAACTATGGCATTGGAGGCCACTATGAACCCCATTTTGATCATGCTACGGTACACACTAAATACTTACAATTCCCATTCCCATTGTGACTCTGAGTGCCACTTTCGTCTTTGTCAGAAGTCAAAATAAAAAAGGAAATTAATTAGTTACACAATTGAGGAAGTTTTGAGGAAGTTCTTGGTTAATCCAGATGCCATTATCAGTACATGTAGAAAACTGTGACTAACTATCCTATCTTTCTCTCAATCCCTTTTACTAGTCACAGTCCAGTCCACTTTACAGGCTTAAAACTGGGAACCGAGTAGCTACCTTCATGATATACGTGAGTGAATGACTTTTCTGTTCCCTTTTTGCAAGATGGACATGTTTGGCTCCTTTGTTTGACAAAAAAATGCCCTTAGCAGTATGTAAGGCGAGCATTTTTGAAATGTGACATAACTCAGTATATCTCCAATGCCCGAGTGAAATGATCTAATAATCTCCAGACTCGACTTAAACCCAAAACATTCCAGTGGAGAACAAGAGCATTTGGTCTGTTGGTTTTGGAGGCCTCACTCGCCCGGCTTCTCCTGGGCTGCGCTGGCTGTAATTTTATGACATGTGCAAACACGGCTCGCAGAGCCAACTCAGTGTGAAAGTGTCGTCCCCTCCAGCTCAGCGCGGTGGAGGCAGGTGGATCGACGGCCTTCATCTACGCCAACTTCAGCGTTCCGGTTGTGCAGGTACGCTCCTCTCCTCGCAGTGCTCCATATGCTGGACATTTACACTTATTTATTTTTGGCAGACCAAAGCGACTCCCAACTGAGGAGCAACAATCGAGCTACAGTAGATTAGGAGTAAGCGATCTCTCTACAGCATGGTGTATCCATTAGGTGAACACAAAGTTCTAAAACATTGGTGTTCTCAGGCTCCGTCTGTGCTGTCAGGCACCGTATATTCTCAGGTCGGGCTTGCTCCTTTGAACTGTAGTTCTCACACCATCAAATCACCTCAAGACAGGACTTGTTCACCAAGTCATTCACTCCACACAGCTGTCAGAATGATGTGTGGTTGGTGATAGGACAGGTGATTTTCCCCGATCCAGAGGCTACATAGATACAAAGATCTTATTATCACTGGTGGTGCAGTTTCTGTGTGT